>NW_026460864.1:0-76923 GCF_021730395.1 Mercenaria mercenaria | reverse complement strand
GATCCTGGTGACTATATATCCAGCAGCGTGGAGGTCGGTTGAGATACTGATCTACATATGGGCCATGCAGTGGTTTTAGATGATGGGTTTTCTCCAGTGTTGAGAGAGATGGGAAATTGGAAATTGTACAGGTTCTTTTCACCTTCATTTAGCATTTGTTTCTTTTCCCTAATTTAAGGTCTGTCTCCTAGTCGTCGATAAATTCTTTGATCCCTTTTGACTGCACTCAAGACTACGCAATGGTACATTGAAGGATTCAGGTGACAATATATCCCAAAATGGAGGCGTTTGTGAGCAACAGCTATCTACAATCTGGGCCAGCGTTTGCTAGCAAAACGACTGTTGTTCCTGTGTTGAGAGAAGTAGAATGAGGAGTTTCAAGATTCGTCCTTTGTACTAGGTCTTCATCTGCCAGCAATCGTTGATATCAGCTGGTTCTTTTTTTTTTTTTGGCAATATACACTGGACAGAACTTTCTTTTTCAAGGACTTTCCAAAACGTAATTTTTTCTCACCAGAATGGGCAAAATATGACAGAAATAGTTTTTAGTAACCATTTGAATTTTTACCAAGTACTGTCTAATATCTTTTTCAATTTTTCCTTGTTTTCATTTCTAATTTCTTTTAAGAACATGTTATAAAGTAAAGCACCTATAAGTTTATTGGGCATGAAAGGCCGGGGTGTAGCTGCTCAGCAGAACAAGTTCCACATGCACTTTCATAATTATAAAAAATACTCATGACTAAGGGTAAGTTTGTATAACTCTCCTCTTGAATGTAATTCTTTTATTCCGACACACATAGGACAAATAGTTTAATCAATGAAATGGTCAAAATTGTGACAGGTTAATAGCACTTTTTCCATAACTAAAAAATTTTTCTTTGAAGTAAGCCAGTATCCACAGTAGAAAATATTTAAACTTTTGTTCCTTTATTTGATAGCCAGTGGCTCCAGTTCCAATCTGTGAATCTGAATATTTTTCTCATTTAAATATAAAACTTTTGGCAGTACATCTTGAATAACTTCATATCTACTCTACTAGCTTCGAATATTTTAAGCCATGTTTCTTCCATCTGGTGGGCAGCTTTTTCTTTTCGTTTTTAGTGATAATTTCAGGATGAGAGTGGTTGTTTTCAGTACAATGGCTGTAAGCATGAAATCACCTGGCCTTGTGCGGAAGACATCTATGAATCATCAACCAGAGTATACCTCTAATTTTAGAGTGAGTATTTGCAACAGCAATTTTTTGGCTTTTAATAGGATAACTACAGTATTCCCTGGCATGTCTTACTCCTTTAAGTTAACGTTTAACGACTGGTGGCAAGTGGTTTTGCCTTGCGACCACTGTCAGACCAAGAATCAGCCTGCACATCTCACTATTGGTCCATAAATTTTCAGTGAACAGTTCTGGAGTTAAGATTTGTAACTGCCTAAACTGAATGATGAACCAGTCAATTTTTGTTCGAGCCCTGCGTGCGGTCAGGTCAATATAGTCCCACTTTCTGATGTGCATGGTCTGTCCAGTCCGTCCGATTTTGTCTGTACCATAACGCGATGTGCAGGGACAAACTGTTTTATAATTTGGCATGAATGAGGAGTGTCATTGCGCAAACCCGATTTTCCTATCTAAAAGGTCATGTCATGTTTTGGAGGTCATAAGTCAAATGAAGTTTTGTCCGAAGTCTTCTTTTTTTCTTGCATGGGGGAATTTTTCCATATACTTTGGCAAGAATTTAACCTTATGAGATGTGAGAGTCATGTGCAAGAACTGTAGAAATTTTGCAGGGTACAGTGAATCCAGTATCAAACATGGTAACGTAGAATCTTGAAGCATTGAGATAGCAAACACCAACCAGAACCTCACACAGTAAAACAGTTCATTTGCAAAATAGCAGGGTAAACAGAAACCTCAGAACAAATTTCATTTCATATGTTAGAATCTTTATTAGAAATGTATGTTTTTATTACATTTTTATGAAAATTTGTGGATTTTTTCTCCCCATTAATATGAAGTATTCAAAAAGTGGACTATATGGCTTTGATTTTAAATGTAATTTCTAAGTACATTGTGTTTCATCAGTTTTTGAGATATTTTTCAATCACCAATCTCTTGCCAACAGTCACGTTTTTAAGACATATATAGCTTTGGAATTCGTTATTTTCCAAATATATCCTGATTCTGCAGGAAAGATTGGTAACGGGAGGTAATGAAGAATGTTACAAACTGAATTTGTCTATTTTTTTTTGGAGTTTTGTTTGTTGTGTTTTTGATTGGGGTTTTGTGTTTGGCTTTGGGTGTGTTGTTCGTTTGGGTATTGTTATTTGTTCCCCCCATGAAAACCTTGGCTAGATAATAACCATTTGAAAAATTAATTGTAAATTTTTGACATACTAATACAAAAGTTCTCATATTCATGTGAAGTATCTTACTAAATTCATGCCACATGCTGAAATACCTATCCTGGTTGCTAGGATAGGACAATTAAATTTTAACAAAGCAGTCTGAAAACAGCTAACCCCATGCCACTATTGCAGATAGTGAAAGGGTACCCTTTTGACCTTGAGCTGTGAACTGGAACATTGAACGAAAAAGACGTTAAAACCCTAACACACACACACCACATGAAATATTTTGCACATCGTCTGATGAGGTATTATTTACCCAAGTTTTTCAGGAAACTCCTTCCATAAAAAGGGTTTTTAGAGATAACAGAGATCAGACTTTGGGGGTGGGGGGGGGGGCTTTGAGTTTGGGTGGACTTTGAGTTGAAATGGCTGAATAATAGTTCTTGGGAGGTGATCATTTGACCAACTTTGATGAAAATGCTTCAAATGGTTTAGGAGATGCAGAGTGAACACTAAAATGGAAGGCCTCCAACCTTTGACCCAAAGTTGGAACCTTGCCGTACAGCCAGCGTGGCTGATACCTAAGTTTATCTTCCCATCATCTTGATGAGGTAAAATCATAATGAGCGAAGTTTTATAAAATTCCTTCAAGGGTTTAGGAGATATAGAGTCAGACATGAACAATTTATTGGAAGGCTCAAACCTTCGACCTTGATTTTGTGACCTAAAATTTCCTTAGGGGTTTAGGAGATCCAAAAGCAGGACACGACAATTGAAGGCTTAACCTTTGACCTATGAGTTGTATTTTGACCTCGATCGACTAGGCTGACTTGTGACTTACGAGTTCTGCACATCGTCATGGATAGGTGATCATTTGACCCAGGTTTCATATGAAATCCTTCAAAGGATTTAGGAGATGCAGAGTGGACACAAAAAGGAAGGCTCCAAACTTTAGACCGGGAGTTGTGTCCTTGACTTTGAGTCAGCATGGGCTGATTCATAAGTTTGGGGCACATTCCTTGTGAGGTGATCATTTCTCCAAATTTGATGAAAATAATCCATCAAGGTTTAGGAGATACAAGAGCCGACACAAAAGTGATACGGAAGGATGGTCTAAAACCATTCCTATAACCCCCTATGCAGTCAGTGAACACACACTAAGTGTTAATGATCATTAATTTTGTTAAACTTTCGACCAAATCCATTTTCTGATCAGAATCTGTATGAAAATTACATGTCCTGAAAAATCCCCATGGTTGTGGGTGGTGCAGACAGAATGTGAGCCAGGAAGTACATCTGTAAAGTCCAGACATTCCGTATGTAGGAATATCTTCATTCTTCAGTTGAGTATAATTATGTATATGAGAATTTTCTCCAAATCTGTTTATCTTAACATCTTACCCCTGCTATATTGTATAAATGAAGTTGTCCATCTTATTAATTTTGGACAGAAAACCATTAACTGTTATAATGGAGCTTACAGAAAAGTTACTGATTGAAATGGCGAACAGAGCAGATCATGATCAGACAGGCACAGGATCATGCTGGTTTGCAAACCTCTATGTTGGTTTTCTCATGTGCGGGCCTCAATTGGCTTTTAAAAAAACTTTATTATATATACTCTGCATATATCGCCTAATAACACAGAAATGCTATGCTTTAAAAAATGCAATGTGTTTTATTCATGAATAAATCCTGTTTGAAGCACATTGTTTCAATAGACTAGCACTGTTTGTAACTCATGACATGTCAATTTCATAAAGAGAAATAACATAATCACCTTTTTTTTGCCATTTGTAAAGAGACCAGACAGTTGAAAATTGAAGATCACAATTTGACACAAAATATGTTGAATTCCAGGGAGTGTATCATGAGAAATCAGCACAATCAGTAAGAAATAACGTCTTGTAATTGCAAAGTCCAATTTAATAGTTTTTTAAGGTGTATGAGCCTACTTCATGCATTTAACTGCAAATTTAATGTGTTAATCAAAAAGCTTTGTTTTGTATTTTCCTTTTTGAAGAATGAAGGTAGAATTACAGGAAATATAAAAATGCTAAACGAGAAACAACATACTTTAAAACATGTAATACAGTGATGGTAAATCTTTTGTGAAAACTTGTAATTTTATAATATTTAATAACAGGTCTGGGTGACAAGAGCTCTATGTGAGGGATGATAGTGAAGATAATTACAAGATTCAGCAAATCATATCATTCCAACTGAAGGACAAAGTAACCATTGATGCAGTAAGTTAAGCCAGAACAATTACCTGTAGTTACCTCAAACTGACAAAATTGTCCCAAGAGCTAAAGCTATTCATGTGGATCAGCTTCATGTTAGTCTGTAACAACTCTAAAGCAAGCTCTGTCTCATTTAATTACTCTTCACCATAGGAATGAAAGCGGAATAGTTTTGCCCACCACCTCTGATATATGGGGAAGTTTGGCAGTTACTTGCGGAGAAAAGGTTTTATACTGGTACAGAATCTAGGAACACTGGATAAATTAACTGCCCGCCCGCCACTGTAAAAAAACTGAAATCCTGTTGAAAATGGTGTTTAAACCCCAAACAAATAAATAGATTAAATAAAGTCTGCTAGTTATAATACCCCCGCACAATGAAGTTTGGATATATAGGAGTGAGCTTGGCGCCTGTCAATCCGTTGGTTTTCATGGTTTCCGGATGATAATTCTTGAAAGGCTTGATAATTTATATAATTTGTTGTACACAATGTAACATTAGGAAAACAGGTTAAGTTTTACTTTGAGGTCAGTAGATCAAAGGTCAAGGTCACAGTGACTCGGAACAGTTAAATGGTTTCCGTATGATAACTTGAGAACAGGATCATAACAGAACAGGTCAAGTTCGACTTTGAAGCTAGTAGGTCAAAGGTCAAGGTCACAATAACACAAAACATTTAAACTGTTTCCGCATGGTAACTTGAGAACGCTTGGGCCTAGGATCATGAAAATTGTAGGGAGGTTGGTCATGACCAGCAGATGACCTGTATTGGTCAAAGTGACCCGGAACATTTAAACCTTTTTTGGACAATAACTTGAGAACGCTTGGGCCGAGGATCTTGAAAGTTCATAGGGAGGTTGATCATGACCAGCAGATGACTTGATTTTGAGGTCCGTAAGTAAAAAGTCAGGCAAGTTCAGCTTTGACATTGGCTTAGTTCTTGTGGGGGTATAATCCGTCACTACTGTGACAACTCTAGTTTCTGCTATAAAGCTAAAGGTTTTAATGTATGGAAATGCTGGTATACATGTCTGTACCTCAAAAAAATGAGCCCGTCTGCTTAGCTCAGTAGGGAAAGTGCAGATCTACAGATCGCGGGGAATGTCTGTTTGGTCCTCGGGCAAGGCCCTTGTTCTGTGACAAGTTGATAAAAAACATAGTGTCTGAAATCATTTGTCCTCCACCTCTGATTTATGTGGCGAAGTTGGTAGTTACTTGCAGAGATTAGGTTTGTACTGGTACAGAATCCAGGAACACTGGTTAGGTTAAATGCCCACAGCTACATAACTGAAATAATGTTGAAAAATGGTGTTAAACCCAAAACAAATAAACAAATCCTCCAACAGTCTGCCACCTGCCCACTTCCAAACCTCCATTCACCCAAAAGCAAATATTTTCCTCCTTTATTCCTTTAGGTCTAGAAACTGTTCTGGGATTCAGTCATAGCAATCCCCCCCTTCAGATCCATATCTTCCTAACTACTTGGACATTTTTCGCAAAACTAACATCAGTTTTTTACCTCATTAAGACAAGGTGCAGAGTGCATAACCCATTTCACATGTCAAAGATCAAGGTCACAGTTTAAGGTAAAAGGTCAAGTAGCTTAAAAAATTATGTCTGCTCCTTATCTTTTAAACTGTTGGCAAGATTTTCATAGAAGTAGCATCAGTTACTTGCCTCATCAAGATATCTTGCAGAGCACACAACAAAGGTTACTAGTTCCAAGGTCAAGGTCACATAACTAAAAAGATCATGTATCTTAAACTTGTGTCCAATCAGTATTTTCAAACCACTAGAATAAACTTCATAAAGGTAGCATCAATTGTTTACATCATGCAAAGGCTTAAGCCATAATCCAGGTTACTAGGTGAAGATCTCATTTGAAGGTCAAAGGTCATGATTTCACTTTCTCTTTATCTGTAGCTGTGTCTGAGTGTTTAAAATTCCTTTAGTGATAGCTCCAGTTTGAAATCTACTTGTCAGTATAGAAACTTTACACTTGAAATGCTGTTTCTTCAGGTAAAGAAGTATTTTGGGTGTATTGCTTATTCCAGTGATAGCTCTAGTGACTCCTCTATATATGTATTATTCACTGTTGAGCTAAGAGCTGTTGTTTCTCTTACTGATTAATATTGTTGCATTATTTCAGTTGCATCTTAGCTAAGAAGTTAACTTGGATCTGCTTCACAGGGAGTCATTGATGATCAGCTGAGTAGTAGGATACAATTTTCTGGTCAGATGAAATCGCTTCATCTGATCTGGCTGGAATTTAAAGAGCTGAGACTACCATCAGGAAAATCTACCATGTAATAACACACTAACCCAGAACATTGCTACTGAGTGTACCACACAGTAATGCTGACTAGGAAATTGCTACGGAGTCTACCACACAGTAATGCTGACTAGGAAATTGCTATTGAGTCTACCACACAGTAATACGAACCAAGAGCATTGTTACTATGTCTTCTATACAGTAACACTAATTCAGAACATTGCTACTGAGTCTGCCACACAGTAATGTGGACAAGAAGGACATTGTTATTATGGGTTTCCATGCAGTAACACTAACTTCAGTAGTCCACACAGGAAAAACACACAGTAACATTGACTTGGGATGTTGCTACCTAGTATTCCACACTGTAATATTGACCCCAAAGTGTACCTTTTCTATGAAAAATTCAGACAGATAACTGAAGTTACCTGTCAATAGGTGCAATAAAATCTTTATTATCCGTTTATGTTAACACTCCTGATACTGAAGGCTGGACTCTGCTGAACACCGGAAAAAAGCAGAGATAAACATGCAACTCACTGTGCGACATTAGTGCAAAATGTTTTGTAGTGCAAAAATTTTTTTAAATGTGATATATAGACATTAAAATTATTTTACGTAACATTCAAGTAATGGTCAAAGGTGGTAGTGAAAACTCACTGAATGTGACATCAAAGTTTAGATGACTGAGAAAGAAAGACAGTTATACCTACTGGTTAAAAATCTATAAGATTATATATTAAAATAATGTTTAAAAATGACAGTAGGTACAGTAAAATGTGAATAATATGTGTTTTGATTGATAATGTCAAATAATAAAGTGTAACTTATTGTTCAAATGTATTTATATCATTTTATTGAAACAGTTATCTAAAGAAACAAACTAGACCAACTGATCATTTTGGATTGGTTAGTAGTTGCATAATTTTCCACAAGAGACCAAAAAATCTCTACACTCTCCCTGAGTCACATGCACACGTATGCTGGCATTCATACTGTAAAATATGCTCAGTCTACAGAATGTTTAAGTTTGAATAAGAAGAGTTATCCTACTCACCACGGCATCGGTGACACACTTTCAGTTTTTCATACCACATTGATTCTACTTCAACTCATTTAATTCAGAGGTAAAAATAGTTAAAAAACATGAATCTTCAAACAGTTTTTGAGCGTTTTTATTTGATGGAACAATGTTTTCAACAGTCAACATTTTGAAGTCACTAGTGGACCAAAACAGGCCCTAGATTTTCCAGTGAGGCAGCACTATAAAGTTTGGCATTGTGCTCACTGCTACAAGTAGACACCGTCGTTTATATGACTGAAAAATTGTTGAGACGTTAAACCCGAACACACACACTCAGAATAAAACAACAGATTTTCATAAGATACCTTATTGAGACATAATTCATTTTACTGTCAAATTGCGAATACTGGAGCGCGCTGTCTTACGGACAGCTCTAATTCTAGGCTATACTTCTTTCATATTTCTAACGCTCCCACTCAGTAAGCATTATGTGTAAACCAGATGTTGTTAAAAGTACCTAATTGGCATACATCGATTTACGTAATTTGGCGTTGTGAATTAATCAATTATTTTATCAGCATGAGGTACCTTATTGTACCCCCCGACAACAAAGTTGTAAGGGGGGGTATACTGGTTTCAGGTTGTCTGTCTGTCCGTCTGTCTGTCTGTCCGTCTACGCAATCTTGTGCGCACCATCTCTCCTTATCCCCTTGACAGAATTTAATGAAACTTCACACAAGTGATCAGTACCAACAGTAGTTGTGCATGGGGCATGTTAGGTTCTTTTAGAAAAAAAATTTGCAGAGTTATGGAACTTTGTTTTTTTGTTACTATACAATATACATAGACACAGTCTTGTGCGCACCATCTCTCCTCATCCCATTGACACAATTTAATGAAACTTCACACAAGTGATCAGTACCAACAGTAGTTGTGCATGGGGCATGTTAGGTTCTTTTAGAAAAAAAATTTGCAGAGTTATGGGACTTTGTTTTTTGTTACTATACTATATACATAGACACAATCTTGTGCGCACCATCTCTCCTCATCCCCTTGACAAAATTTAATGAAACTTCACACAAGTGATCAGTAATAACAGTAGTTGTGCATGGGGCATGTTAGATTATTTCAGAAAAAAAATTTGCAGAGTTATGGGACTTTGTTTTTTTTGTTACTATACTATATACATAGACACAATCTTGTGCGCACCATCTCTCCTCATCCCCTTGACACAATTTAATGAAACTTCACACAAGTGATCAGTAACAACAGTAGTGTGCATGGGGCATGTTAGGTTCTTTCAGCGACAAAAATTGCAGAGTTATGGGACTTTGTTTCTTGTTAACATACTATGTACATACAGTCTGCATATGCAATCTTGTGCGTGCCTAATCTACCAAACCCTTGCACACAATTTAATGAAACTTCACACAAGTGATCAGTACCAACCCTAGTTGTGCATGGTGCATGTTACATTCTTTTAGATAAATATTCTGCATAGTTATGGGACTTTGTTTTTTGTTACTATACTGTATACATACAGTCTATATACATACAGTCCACATAATTATGCAATCTTGTGTGCGTCAAATTGCAATGTACTGTGTCGGTGCATGCGGGGGGTACATTCATCACCTTTAGTGATAGCTCTAGTTTAAACATATCTTACATGCATTTTAGGTCAACATTAAATCACCCCTATTTGATGTACGCACTTATGGAGTGTATTGTATACTGACTGAATGTTACGGTTAGGTTTAATATTCAATGCATGCATACACTCGATGCGGGAGATTTAATGCCGACTGTGCATTTTATGAAACTGAACCCCACATAAAAAAGGTTGTCTATTTACTACATTTTCTTCACATATATAAAGAAAGCATAATCATTTAAAACAGATATTTTCATTTTCTTGCAAACTCTGTATAAGGTATCATATGTTTTTAGCTCACCTGTCATGTAGTGACAGGGTGAGCTTTTGTGATAGCCCTCTGTCCGTCGTCCGTCCCCAATTTCTTCTGAACACGATAGAGACCACATTTTGCAAGCAATTTGATCAAACTTGTACGAAACTTGTATTGGCATGATATCTCGGTTCCTTTCGAAAACTGGCCTGATCCCATGATGGTTTCTAGAGTTATTGCCCCTTAAGGTAGAACATGACACTGCGAATTTTTGAGTAGCATCTTGAAATTTTGCCTGTGTAAACTTGACCATATTTCAAACAAGATGCAGTTTATTTTATACTAATAGAGCCAACCAGTTTTTGTACATGAGATGTCAAAGTTGACCACCAAAGCCCATTTTTGAAACTGACGTTGCCGCGTATCCTTGGCAACTGTTACGGGTACTGCAATGGCACCAGCCAACAAATTTTCTTAAATTATAAATTATTCGACAAGAATTATTTTTTCCTTAATGGTGATGTAAAAATCATTGTTTTATACCGAAAAATATTAAAAATTTTGAAAAATGGAAAGAAAATCACCGTTTTTGACTAAAAATTGACGTTCAGTTTTGCAGCATTTTTCGGCTTTAATTCAGCATATTACAAAATCCCTGAATTAAATTTTTGATTTTTTTCAATACATGGTGTTTAAAATGTATAGGAGTCCAAATGACAAATAAAACTGGGGGGTCACCGACTTAGTTTATTTGGTCCATGTGATTTTGTTCCCCCCACCCCCATGCGTAAATTTTGTACCGTAATTCGACGTCTGCAGATACGTTCGAGACATCATAATTCAGCCATTTTGAAAATTGCTTTAAATATATTTTCTATCTAATAATGTTTATTTTTTCATCTTTTTCTTATTCAAAGTACCAGTTAACAAGTTTTCCGTTGTAATACACTGTTAAAATGAAGAATTCATACATATGCAATTGTGCAGATAGTTTAATGGAGTTTTCACATTTGAAACAAAAAGCATTATTATTGTAAAATATCATAGATCAGTATTCATATATTTTTAAGTTTGCCCTTTACGAGAGTACAGCTTAATTGTTTCTTGTTTTTCTTGATATTATCCCTAACTCTCCATAAGCACACACGCACGCACGCCCGCACATCCCAATGTCATACATTTTTACTATTTCGTTTCTTACTTCTCCAGCCTAGTAACATATGACAATAAGATTAATTTCCATGGGCTTGTCCAGTAAGTTACCCGCTCCACACAAATGTTCACATATTTTGACGGCGGAACTTGGTTTTACTAGTATTTTGAAATTTTATAGAAAAGGGTACTATTTGAGATATGAGTTCCAGGACAATCATGATATGAGCTGCGCCATGAGAAAACCAACATAGTGCGTTTGCGAACAGCATCCGCGCAGTCTGGTCAGGATCCATGCTGTTCGCTTTCAAAGCCTATTGTAATTAGAGAAACCCTTAGCAAACAGCATTGACTGCAAATGCGCTATGTTTGTTTTCCCTTGGCACGGCTCATATAAGAGGTTTTGCTTTGAATACTATCCTAAAGTTACATTAATGCATAAGTGTAGCTTTATAAAATTCTGATAAGTGAACTGCTAAATTGTTTAAAAATTGTTACATTCTGAATGCTGACATCTCAGACGCTTATTGAAATAAAAATAAATAAAAATAAAATCTTACACATACACATATACTTGTAAAAATCCTTGTATCTTGTAAATACGAAACCAGGGCTAGCAAGTTTGAGCTGTCGGTCCTATTTACAAAGTAATGATTCTTGAATCGCTCATATAGATAATTACAACATAGAATTATACATGTTTAACCGCTGATGAGTTACAGCGAGTTTCCATCACAACCATTGTTTTCTGTGTTTCTTTCTTTTACCCCATCCGCTTAGCTCAGTTCTATGAATCGCTTTTTCGATCCCTGGGTAGGACATGACAATTTGGTAGGAGGTATCTGTCCGAAATCATTCGTCCTCCAACTCCGATTTTATGTGGTGAAGTTGAAAGTTACTTGTAGAGGAACACTGGCTAGGTTAACTGCCTATCGTAACAGAAAACAGCGCTTAACCTAAAACAAACAAACAATTTTCTTTCTTTTTTATACGCCCGTTTGAAAAAACAGGACGTATTATGGGAACGCCCCTGGCGGGCGGGCGGGCGGCGTCCACAGACTTTGTCCAGAGCATATCTTCTACATGCATGAAGGGATTTTGATGAAACTTGGCACAGTTGTTCACCATCATGAGACTGAGTGTCATGCGCAAAAACCAGGTCCCTAGGTCTAAGGTCAAGGTCACACTTAGAGGTCAAAGATCAAATTCAAGAATGATTTTGTCCGGAGCATATCTTCTTCATGCATGGAGGGATTTTGATGAAAGTTGGCACAATTGTTCATCATCATGAGACGGAGTGTCATGCGCAAGAACCAGGTCCCTAGGTCTAAGGTCAAGGTCACACTTAGAGGTCAAAGGATACAAGAAAGAAAACTTTGTCCGGAGCATATCTTCTTCATGCATGGAGGGATTTTGATATAACTTGGCATAAATGTTCACCACCACGAGGCGGAGTGTCATGCGCAAGAACTAGGTCTAAGGTCAAGGTCACACTTAGAGGTCAACGGATACAAGAATGAAAACCTTGTCCAGAGCATTTCTTCTTCATGCTTAGAGGGATTTTGATATAACTTTGCACAAATGTTCACCACCATGAGGCGGCGTGTCATGCGCAAGAACCAGGTCCCTAGGTCAAAGGTCAAGGTCACACTTAGAGGCCAAAGGTCAGATACAAGAATGACTTTGTCCGAAGCATTTCTTCTTCATGCATGGAGGGATTTTGATGTAACTTGGCACAATTATACACCATCATGAGAGGAAGTGTCATGCGCAGTTCCCTTCTTTAGAATTACTTCCCTTTGTTGTTACTATAAATAGCTTATATTGTAACTTTTTCATTAGTAGTCGTAGGGAAAAATCGAGACCACTTTTCTGTAGTACAACATGCTTGCTACATCCAATTGTGAGGTGTATTTTGACCAATCTCTACCTGGTAAAGATTTTTGTGTGGACTTGCAATTTTTTTTTTTTTTTTTTTTTTATCTTCCTTTAGTTGTTACTATAAATAACTTATATTGTAACTTTTTTATAATTGACCGTAGGGAAAAAACAAGACCACTTTTCTGTGGTACAACATAGATGTTACTTTCAAATTTTAGGTGTATTTTAATGTATCTCTACCTGGTAAGGAGTTTTTTTGTGGACTTAGAAAAACAAATGACTTACAATGATTACTAAACAACCACAAAATTAAAATTCCATTTGCAAATACAGGTGCTAGAGTAAAGAAATTTGCTGTGACGGGCGTATATTGTGACATTCTTGCACTCTTGTTATTTTATGGAATATTTATCATTTTAGTAGAGTATTTACTTGTACTTGTTACGCTCTAATATTAGGAAAATATTATATATGGAATATGTTTCTATTATGTGTCTACGAGTACAAGGATAACATTTCTTAAAACACATCTCTGGAGAGCTAAAACCTCTTTGTAAAGGATGGCATTTCTGTCCGGCATTGTTAATAAATAAACCTTTTCAGAGCAACAGCCTCCGTACAATGAATAAAAATTCTGTTTCCCCGTGGCAGCAGTTTACTAGGAATCTGGGTGTCTAACTACTCTCGAAACAATTGAAATATTTCCAAAACATACAATTTATAATAAAGTTAAATAAATTTATGATGTTTATTCCAACGTGATGACATAACGATATTAAGGCTTTGAATTTTTCTTATTATTTCTGTAAATGTTTACAATGTCGTGTGTATCAATTATGTATAATCGTGAACTTAAGAAGTAATTCAAGAAATCTTTGCAAAGTTGTAAAGGACTCTTTTGACTAAATTCTTGTTAACATAGGTTAAAAATTGATCACAAGACATACTAGAACCTGTTTAATTAATTACGTATTTTTTATCTGGGGTAGGGATAGAGTATTGTAATTCAATAATAATATCGCCCACAGTAGCAGAGTTTTAAAGGCTATTTTGATCTAAAAGTAGAGTTTCTTTAAATGAAGATTTACAGAAACAAATAATCATTGCGGTTAAATAAAGTTTTCATCATCATATAAGTTTTTGTCAAATTATTTTGTTTGGGTTTTACATTAGACAAAATTAAAGCATATTTTTTTTATTCAAAACTCGACATCATTTTGTCGCTCTGACGTAACTTTAACGTAAATATCGAGTCTAAGGTTAAGTGATCACCACAAATTATACACCATTTTAAATGCAGATACTTGTAGACTGAACAGAATGATTTCAGAAAACAGTCTGACGGACGTGAAATCACGGTTCATCAAAAATGTACGTCTAAGGTTTGCGGAGAAAACAGTTACAGAAATATCAAAAATGTAAAATACGCATTATATGAGGAATATGCTGGATTTTAAATTAAACAAAATGTTGAAACGGCACCCAATATCTTCTGAATTTAGGCGCATTCCACCTTAATTATAGCAAACTGTGTCAACTTGATGCATATAAAGATATGAAACACTTCGATTTTTTTTTTTTTCTTTTTTTTTTTTTTTTTGCACCAGTGGCACGTTATATAGTAATTATATTGAAATGTACTATAAGATTTCAATTAATAATATGCTTTCATCAGTTTATATATAAAAGTCTTGCCATGGAACAAAATGTTCTTCTTTTGTATAAAGGTCTTTAAGAACCAGTAAAACACAAAGTGGTGCAGCTGATAAGCTAAACACAATGGCCGAATTATGATATCTCAAACGTATCTGTAGACGTCGAATTACGGTACAAAATTCCTGCATGGGGGTGGGGGAAATAAAATCACATGTACCGAAAAAACTAAGTCGGTGACCCCCCAGTTTTATTTGTCATTTGGACTCTGTATACATTTTAAACACCTTTTATTGAAAAAAAAATCAAAAATTTAATTCGGGGATTTTTTAATATGCTGATTTAAAGCCGAAAAATGCTGTGGAACTGAACGTCAATTTTTAGTCAAAAACGGCGATTTTCTTTCCATTTTTATGCCCCCGAAGGGAGGCATATACTTTTTGAACCGTCTGTCGGTCTGTCCGCAATTTTCGTGTCCAATCCATATCTTTGTCATCCATGGATGGATTTTCAAATAACTTGGCATGAATATGTACCACAGTAAGACGTGTCGCGCGCAAGACCCAGGTCTGTAGCTCAAAGGTCAAGGTCACACTTAGACGTTAAAGGTCATTTTTCATGATAGTGCATTGATGGGCGTGTCCGGTCCATATCTGTCATTTATGGATGGATTTTCAAGTAACTACGCATAAATGTGTGGCACAGTAAGACAACGTGTCGCGCGCAAGACACAGGTCTGTAGCTCAAAGGTCAAGGTCACAGTTAGACGTTAAAGGTCATATTTCACGATAGTGCATTGATGGGCATGTCCGGTCCATATCTTTGTCATTCATGCATGGATTTTAAAATTATTGGGCATGAATGTGTACCACAGTAAGATGATGTGTCGCGCGCAAGACCCAGGTCCGTAGCTCAAAAGTCGAGGTCACACTTAGACGTTAAAGGTCATATTTCATGATAGTGCAATGATGGGCATGTCCGGTCCATATCTTTGTCATTCATGCATGGATTTTAAAATAACTAGGCATGAATGTGTGGCACAGTAAGACGAAGTGTCGTGCGCAAGACCCAGGTCCGTAGGTCAAAGGTCCTAAACTCTAACATCAGCCATAACTATTCATTCAAAGTGCCATCGGGGGCATGTGTCATCCTATGGAGACAGCTCTTGTTCAAATATTTGTCGGTGTAAAACAATGATTTTTACACCACCATAAAGGAAAAGATAATTCTCGCCGAATAATGGTTAATTTAAGAAAATTTGTTGGCTGGTGCCGTTGCATTACCCGTAACAGCTGCCAAGGATATGGGGCAACGTCAGTTTCAAAAATGGGCTTTGGTAGTCAACTTTGACATCTCATGTACAAAAACTGGTTGGCTCTGTGAGTATAAAATAAACTGCATCTTGTTTGAAATATGGTCAAGTTTACACACGCAAAATTTCAAGACGCTATTAGAAAGTTCTCAAAGTGTCGTGTTCTACCTTAAAGGGCCAGAATTTGCTATTGTGTGTGCGTCAACAATTTCTTGTCTGCACGATAGTGGTTTTATTTATGATTTTATTTTAATCTAACTTGTATCACCATAAGATCTCAGTTCCTTTCTTGAACTGGCCAGATCCCATAATGGGTTCCAGAGTTATGGCCCCTGAAAGGGCCATAATTAGCTATTTTGACCTTGTCTGTACAATAGCAGCTTTATTTATGATTTGATTTTTACCAAACTTGCACACAACTTGTATCCCCATAAGATCTTGGTTTCTTTCTTGAACTGGCCAGATTCCATTATGGGTTCCAGAGTGATGGCCCCTGAAAGGGCCAGAATTAGCTATTTTGACCTTGTCTGAACAATAGCAGCTTCATTTATGATTTGAATTTAATCAAACTTGCACAAAACTTGTGTCACCATAAGATCTCGGTTCCTTTCTTAAACCGGCCAGATCCCTTAATGGGTTCCAGAGTTATGGCCCCTGAAAGGGCCAAAATTAGCTATTTTGACCTTGTCTGCACAATAGTAGCTTCTTTTATGATTTGATTTTAACCAAACTTGCACACAACTTGTATCACCATAAGATCTCGATTCCTTTTTATACGCCCGAAGGGACATATTATGATATCGCCTTGGTGTCCTTCTTTCTGTTGGTTAGCAATTTCCCTTCCGCTCTGTAACTCTTGAACCCCTTGAATGATTTCAAAGAAACATGTCACAAATGTTCACTTCATCGTAACAACGTGCAGAGCGCATGTTTCGGATGGCTCACTTCAAGGTCAAGGTCACACTTAGGGGTCAAAGGTCATATGACTTTGTTTTATGTGTATATTGCTCTGCATTTGCGTTGCATTGCAGTGCTCTTGTTTTTATTTGGCAGATCCTTCTTTTGTTCACTTACATTTTTTTTTTAATTACGTGCCTTTTATGTTACTATAATTAGCTTATTTAGTAACTTTTTTATTATTGGCCGTAGGGAAAAACTGAGACCTCTTTCCTGTGGTACAACATGGATGGTATCTCAAATTTTTAGGTGTATTTTGACATACCTGTACCTTGTAAGAATTTTTTTTAGCTCACCTGTCACAAAGTGACAAGGTGAGCTATTGTGACCGCTTGTATGTGTTCGGGTTTAACGTCTTTTTAAACAATTTTTATACGCCTGTTTGAAAAACAGGATGTATTATGGAAACGCCCCTGGCGGGCGGGCGGGCGGCGTCCACAGACTTTGTCCGGAGCATATCTTCTACATGCATGAAGGGATTTTGATGAAACTTGGCACAGTTGTTCACCATCATGAGACGGAGTGTCATGCGCAAAAACCAGGTCCCTAGGTCTAAGGTCAAGGTCACACTTAGAGGTCAAAGGTCAAATTCAAGAATGACTTTGTCCGGAGCATATCTTCTTCATGCATGGAGGGATTTTGATATAACTTGGCACAAATGTTCACCACCACGAGGCGGAGTGTCATGCGCAAGAACCAGGTCCCTAGGTCTAAGGTCAAGGTCACACTTAGAGGTCAAAGGATACAAAAATGAAAACCTTGTCCGGAGCATTTCTTTTTCATGCATAGAGGGATTTTGATATAACTTTGCACAAATGTTCACCACCATGAGGCGGAGTGTCATGCGCAAGAACCAGGTCCCTAGGTCAAAGGTCAAGGTCACAGCGGCCAAAGGTCAGATACAAGAATGACTTTGTCCGAAGCATTTCTTCTTCATGCATGGAGGGATTTTGATGTAACTTGGCACAATTATACACCATCATGAGAGGAAGTGTCATGCGCAGTTCCCTTCTTTAGAATTACTTCCCTTTGTTGTTACTGTAAATAGCTTATATTGTAACTTTTTCATTACTAGTCGTAGGGAAAAATCAAGACCACTTTTCTGTAGTACAACATGCATGCTACATCCAATTATGAGGTGTATTTTGACCAATCTTTACCTAGTAAAGATTTTTGTGTGGACTTAAAAAAAATTTTTGGATTTTTTTTTTTTTAAGATTATCTTCCCTTAGTTGTTACTATAAATAACTTATATTGTAACTTTTTTAATATTCACCTTAGGGAAAAAACAAGACCACTTTTCTGTGGTACAACATAGATGTTACTTTCAAATTTTAGGTGTATTTTAAGGTATCTCTACCTGGTAAGGAGTTTTTTGTGGACTTAGAAAAACAAATGACTTACAATGATTACTAAACAACCACAAAATTAAAATTCCATTTGCAAATACAGGTGCTAGAGTAAAGAAATTTGCTGTGATGGGCGTATATTGTGACATTCTGGCACTCTTGTTCAGTCATATAAACGACGGTGTCTACTTGTAGCAGAGAGAACAATGCCTAACTTTATAGTGCTGCCTCACTGGAATATCACGCTGTAGACACGTGGCATGATACCCCACCCAGTCACATTATACTGACACTGGGCTGACCAGTCCTAGCACTATCCTCTTAATGCTGAGCGCCAAGCGAGGAAGCTACTAGTACCATTTTGTCGTCTTTGGTATGACGCGGCCAGGGATCGAACCCACGACCTCCCGCCCTCGAAGCCTGACCGCTTGATGTCCGTTGTCCGTCAACAATTTGTAAAAAAATCTTCTTGAAAACCACTGAGCAGAATTACACCAAACTTCACAGGAATGATCCTTGGGTGGCCCCTTTTCAAATTTGTTCGAAGAACTGAATTCCATGCAGAACTCTGGTTGCCATGGAAACCGAAAGGAAAAACTTTAAAAATCTTCTCAAACACCAGAAGCCCTAGAGCTTAGATATTTGGTGTGTAGCGTTACCTAGTGGACCTCTACCAAGTTTGTTCAAATCATGACCCAGGGGTCACTTGATTTTACATAGGAAAATCTTAAAAAATCTTCTCAAAAACCAGAAGCCCTAGAGCTTAGATATTTGACATGTAGCATTGCCTAGTGGACCTCTACTAAATTTGTTCAAATCATGACCCCGGGGTCAAAATTGACCCCTGCCCCAGAGGTTGCTTGATTTTACATAGGAAAATCTTCAAAAATTTTCTAAAAATAAACCAAAAGGCCTAGAGCTTAGATATTTGACATGTAGCATTGCCTAGTGGACCTCTACAAAAATTTGTTCAAGTCATGACCCCCGGGGTTAAAATTGTCTTTCATTGATGTGTGTGACAGCGTTGTCTGGTATTGATAATGAAGACTGATGTCTGTCTGCATGCTTTAAGCAAACTTCTTCGGGAGAATAAAGTGTTGAGTATATCAGTCTTGTCATGTAATAATGTGCTTCTATCTTCATTAATGCATCTATTAAAGTATCTAGCTGTCTGTTGATTTTTTTTAGCTCACCTGTCACGTAGTGACAGGGTGAGCTTTTGTGATCGCCCTTCGTCCGTCCACAATTTCTTGTCTGCACGATAGAGGTTTCATTTATGATTTTATTTTAACCAAACTTGCACACAACTTGTATCACCATAAGATCTCGGTTCCTTTCTTGAACTGGCCAGATCCCATTATGGGTTCCAGAGTTATGGCCCCTGAAAGGGCCAAAATTAGCTATTTTGACCTTGTCTGCACAGTAGCAGCTTCATTTATGATTTGATTTTTACCAAACTGGCACACATCTTGTATCACCATAAGATCTCAGTTCCTTTCTTGAACTGGCCAGATCCCATTATGGGTTCTAGAGTTATGGCCCCTGAAAGGGCCAAAATTAGCTATTTTGACCTTGTCTGCACAATAGCAGCTTCATTTATGATTCGATTTTAACCAAACTTGCACACAACTTGTATCACTACAAGATCTTGGTTCATTTCTTGAACTGGCCAGATTTCTTCATGGGTTCCAGAGTTATGGCCCCTTAAAGGTCCAAAATTGGCTATTTTGGCTTTTGCAGCCATATAGAGACTTCATTTATGGTTTTATTTGATACAAACTTCCAAAATAACTTCAACAACAATAATTCTTGGATTCCATGACAAATCAGATCCAAGCGTAGGTTCAGAGTTATTTTATATTTGATTGCCTCCCCTGATTGTAATCAAAATGGATTTATATCAGTAAGTACTTATATAGTACTTATTTGAAATTTCATTATTGTCATTAGTTGGACTGAGCCAATCAGGGTAGATAACTATGGACTGATTTTATGTCAAAATTTTTAAGCCAAAATAGCCAATTTTGGACATTTAAGGGGCCATAACTCTGGAACCCATGATGGAATCTGGCCAGTTAAAGAAAGGAATCAAGATATTGTGGTGATACAAGTTGTGTGCAAGTTTGGTTAAAATCAAATCATAAATGAAGTTGCTATTGTGCAGACAAGGTCAAAATAGCTGATTTTGGGCCTTTCAGGGGCCATAACTCTGGAACCCATTAGGGGATCTGGCCGGTTCAACAAAGGAATTGAGATCTTATGGCAACACAAGTTTTGTGCAAGTTTGATTAAATTCAAATCATAAATGAAGCTGCTATTGTGCAGACAAGGGCAAAATAGCTAATTCTGGTCCTTTCAGGGGCCATAACTCTGGAACCCATAATGGAATCTGGCCAGTTCAAAAAGGAACCAAGATCTTATGGTGATACAAGTTGTGTGCCTGTTTAGTAAAAATCAAATCATAAATAAAGCTGCTATTGTGCAGACAAGGCCAAAATAGCTGATTTTGGCCCTTTCAGGGGCCATAACTCTGGAACCCGTAATGAATTCTGGCCAGTTCAAGAAAGAAACTGAGATCTTATGGTGATACAAGTTGTGTGCAAGTTTGGTTAAAATAAAATCATAAATGAAACCACTATCGTGCAGACAAGAAATTGTTGACGGACGGACGGACGAAGGGTGATCACAAAAGCTCACCTTGTCACTATGTGACAGGTGAGCTAAAAAAACACATTAAAAAGTCAAGAAAACTGTACAGAATGATTGTTTAATACATTATTTTTATATATCCTGTTCATCTTTTGAAGAAAGAACTATATATTACCTAAATAATGATTCATATCGTGGAATATTTGTGTTTTACTGTTGTTTTTTTTCGGAACTCCGTATTTAAGCTGAAAAAACAACAGCACATTACAAATAAGCCAATGCTTTTACCATTACACTGATTAAGATATGTTATTTAGTTAATTATATATTTTTTATATTCATTCAGATTTGAAATTAAATTTAAGCTGATTAATTTTTTTTTCTCCATTATCGTATAGCCAGAATACACTTCCGCAGCCAAAAGACACATAAAATTTTCATTTATCATCATTTTTACTGTAATATAATTTCTTATCACTTTTTTAAGTCCTATTCCTTGATACGAGTTTATGTTCATGTTTAAATAAGGAAGTATTAATGTTTTTGTTCACCCTTCCCAAAAAATAAGGGCTCTGGCGAAGCTTCCAGCAAATTTGCCGCAATGTTTGCGGTAAATTTGTGGCAAACTATTTTTTGCGAACTTTTACTATGCAAATTAGGTTTGCGGCAAATTTGCGGCAAACTTTTTATCAAACCAGATTTGTTTGCCAGACTTATTTGCATATTTCAGTTATGGACAAAACAATATTGCCGCAAATTTGCTGCAAACTAATTTGCATGGTAAAAGTTTGCAGTGAGTTCGCCGCAAACCATTTGAATTAATCATATGTTTACCGCAAAGTCACCGCAAACTTCATTTGAATTTCATCATCTTTTAATATGTACTAAATACAAAGATCTCAGACAAAAATACCTAAAAAAATATTATTATACATGGCCTACGCTTCAAAAACTATCTAACCTTTTGTCAATAAAATCTAGAAATGTGTTAATAAATTTGTCCAAATTTTTATACCATGCAAGTAAAATCAGAAACTAAGTACATGTAAGATCTTCAGAAAAGCTATGTTCGTGTTGGAGTTGTCAGTTTGCTATAGACATTGTAAAATGTTTAATGCAATAAATTTATTGTTGTTGTTGTTGTTGTTATTTGCAACAGGTTCTGGCGAACACTATTTTTGGCGAACTTCTGGCAAACCTTATTTTTGGCGAACTTCTGGCAAACGTTATTCACCATGAAACTTTCTTCATATATATTATGGAGACATATGAAAAATTCTGTCCTAAAAATTTTCTGAATGAAAAAGCAAAATCTTGTATATGATTTAACATTTATATTTTTCAAGCAAAAATGTAATGTTACAAAAAATATAACAACAACAATGTAGTGTTACAAAAATATAATCAGTCCTAAGATAAACAAGAGAAATACAACATCATGAAACCTGGCCCTGTGCTTATAAAACTTGTTACATATTTAACTCAGTAGAGCATAAATTTTGATTTGGCTTTTTCTATTAGGTACAGCAGCTAACATTGTTAGCTAGTTTAAAAGATTTTTTGGGGGCTATTCATCTGAGTAAAATATGAGAAAACCAGAATATGAGCACAAATTTGGGTTAAGCACAAAAAAAAAAAAAAACAGTTTTACAAGCATATGGCCAGGTTTCCATCATGGTCAAAAAGTACAGCAAAAGTTGTCTTAAATTGGGTATGATTATTGACATGAAATAAAATTTACTCTAACACAAGTTTGATCAAACTAACTTTAACAAGAGGGCTACTATCATAAACAAGAGCTGTCAGTTAACTGCGCGTTTGACTATTCTCAGAGCTTGATAGTATAAAATAAGCTATGAGTAAAACTTTAACATTACAATAAGCATATTCTAAGTCGAAAAGGGTCCATAATTCAGCCAAAATGCTTGATAGAATTGTCTGCTCCTGTTTACAGACTGGGGTCATGATGGTAAACAAGTATGCAAAATATGCAAGTAATATCTCAATGGACTTTGAAAATATTTGGGGTGGTACGCAAACTTGAACATTATAATAAGGACGTTCTAAGTCGAAAAGGGGCCATAATTCAGTCAAAATATTTGATAGAGTTGTCTGCTCCTGTTTACAGACTGCGGTCATGATGGTAAACAAGTATGCAAAATATGAAAGTAATATCTCAATGGACTTTGAAAACATTTGGGGTGGTACGCAAAATTTAACATTACAATAAGCACATTCTAACTCAAAAATGGGCCATAACTCAGTCAAAATGCTTGATAGAGTTGTCTGCTCCGGTTTACAGAATGAGGTCATAATGGTAAACAAGTTCGCAAAATATGAAAGCAATATCTCAATGGACTTTGAAAATATTTGGGGTGGTACGCAAACTTTAACATTACAATAAGCCCACTCTAACTAAACAAGAGGACCATGATGGTCCTGAATCGCTCACCTATCCCCACATGACCCAGTGTTGAACTGAGTATGACGTCGTTATTTCTATTATTTGACATAGTGACCTAGTTTTTGAGCACATGTGACCTAGATATCATCAAGATAAAAAATTCTGACCAATTTTCATGAAGATCCATTGAAAAATATGGCCTCTAGAGAGGTCACAAGGTTTTTCTATTATTTGACCTAATGACCTAGTTTTTGAAGGCACGTGACCCACTTTTACACTTGACCTAGATATCATCAAGGTGAACATTCTCACCAATTTTCATGAAGATCTCGTGAAAAAAAAAGGCCTCTAGAGAGGTCACAAGGTTTTTCTATTTTTCGACCTACTGACCCAGTTATGAACTTGACCTAGATATCATCAAGCTGAACATTCTCACCAATTTTCATGAAGATCCGTTGAGAAATATGGCCTCTAGAGAGGTCACAAGGTTTTTTCTATTTTTAGACCTACTGACCTAGTTTTTGACCCCACGTGACCCAGTTTCGAACTTGACTTAGATATCATCAAGGTGAACATTCTGACCAATAATCATGGAGATCTCATGAAAAATATGGCCTCTAGAGAGGTCACAAGGTTTTTCTATTTTTAGATCTACTGACCTAGTTTTTAATCCCACGTGACCCAGTTTCGAACTTGACCTAGATATCTTCAAGGTAAACACTCTGACCAATTTTCATGAAGATCCATTGAAAAATATCGCCTCTAGAGAGGTCACAAGGTTTTCCTATTTTTAGACCTACTGACCTAGTTTTTGACCGCACGTGACCCAGTTTCAAACTTGACCTAGATATCATCAAGGTGAACATTCTGACCAATTTTCATGAAGATCAATTGAGAAATATGGCCTCTAGAGAGGTCACAAGGTTTTTCTATTTTTAGATCTACTGACCTAGTTTTTGACCCCACATGACCCAGTTTCGAACTTGACCTAGATATCATCAAGGTGAACATTCTGACCAATATTCATGAAGATCTCATGAAAAATATGGCCTCTAGAGAGGTCACAAGGTTTTTCTATTTTTAGATCTACTGACCTAGTTTATAACCCCACGTGACCCAGTTTCGAACTTGACCTAGATATCATCAAGGTGAACATTCTGTCCAATTTTCATGAAGATCCATTAAGAAATATGGCCTCTAGAGAGGTCACAAGGTTTTTCTATTTTTAGACCTACTGACCTAGTTTTTGACCCTACGTGACCCAGTTTCGAACTTGACCTAGATATCATCAAGGTGAACATTCTGACCAACATTCATGAAGATCTCATGAAAAATATGGCCTCTAGAGAGGTCACAAGGTTTTTCTATTTTTAGACCTACTGACCTAGTTTTTGAACCCACGTGACCCAGTTTCAAACTTGACCTAGATATCATCAAGGTGAACATTCTGACCAATTTTCATGAAGATCTTATGAAATATATGGCCTCTAGAGAGGTCACAAGGTTTTTCTATTTTTAGACCTACTGACCTAGTTTTTGATGGCATGTGACCCAGTTTCGAACTTGACCTAGATATCATCAAGATGAACATTCTGACCAACTTTCATAAAGATCCCATGAAAAATGTGACCTCTAGAGTGGTCACAAGCAAAAGTTTACGGACGCACGGACGGACGACGGACACCGCGCGATCACAAAAGCTCACCTTGTCACTTTGTGACAGGTGAGCTAAAAAGGGGCCATAATTCAGTCAAAATCCTTGATAGAGTTGTCTGCTCCAGTTTACAGAATGAGGTCATGATGGTAAACAAGTATGCAAAATAAGAAAGCAATATCTCAATGGACTTTGAAAATATTTGGGGTGGTACGCAAACTATTACAAGCACATTCAAAGTCATCTAGAGCTATCACTAAAGGTGATGAATGTACCTCCCGCATGCACTGACACAGTACATTGCAATCTGACGCACACAAGATTGCATAATTATGTGGACTGTATGTATATAGACTGTATGTATACAGTATAGTAACAAAAAACAAAGTCCCATAACTATGCAGAATATTTATCTAAAAGAATGTAACATGCACCATGCACAACTACTGTTGGTACTGATCACTTGTATGAAGTTTCATTAAATTGTGTCAAGGGGATGAGGAGAGATGGTGCGCACAAGATTGTGTCTATGTATATAGTATAGTAACAAAAAAACAAAGTCCCATAACTCTGCAAAAGTTTTGTTCTAAAAGAACCTAACATGCCCCATGCACAACTACTGTTGGTACTGATCACTTGTGTGAAGTTTCATTAAATTGTGTCAAGGGGATGAGAAGAGATGGTGTGCACAAGATTGTGTCTATGTATATAGTATAGTAACAAAAAAACAAAGTCCCATAACTCTGCAATTTTTTTTTCTAAAAGAACCTAACATGCCCCATGCACAACTACTGTTGGTACTGATCACTTGTGTGAAGTTTCATTAAATTCTGTCAAGGGGATAAGGAGAGATGGTGCACACAAGATTGTGTCGACGGACAGACAACCAGTATACCCCCCCCCTTACAACTTTGTTGTCGGGGGGGGGGGGGGTACAAAAAGGGGCCATAATCCAGTCAAAATGCATGATAGAGTTGTCTGCTCCTGTTTACACAATGGGGTCATGATGGTAAACAAGTATGCAAAATATGAAAGCAATATCTCAATGAACTTTTATAATAGTTCTAATAAAACAAGAGCTGTCACAGGGGACAGCGTGCTCGACTATTTCGATGCTTGATAGTGAAACTGGGCACATCTGAGGAAACTAGAGCTGTCACTGGAGTGTTTAATGACTCCAATTGTGGATGAAGATATTGCACAATAGCCTGAGTCTATGTCAAAAATATCAACTTAAAGTAATAAGAGAGGTAAAGATAAAATGTATCAAAACACTATATAAGTGTCATATAGTGTGGGTGATGATGTTGAACAACTATTTTAAGTTTGAATCAAAACAGAGACAGAGTGAAAGTGCATCAAAACTTTAACCTAAAATTCTAAGTAAAAAGGGGGAATAATTAATGAAAAATTGGTGCCAGAGTTATGCACCTTGTGTCATATGGTGTGGGTGATGATGTTGAACAACTATTTTAAGTTTGAATCAAATCCATTTAGTAATAACAGAGACAGAGCGAAAGTGCATCAAAACTTTAACCTAAAATTCTAAGTAAAAAGGGGAAATAATTCATGAAAAATTGGCCCCAGAGTTATGCACCTTGTGTCATATGATAAGGGTAATGATGTTGAACAATTGTTTAAGTTTGAATCAGATACATTCAGTAGTAACAGATATAGAGTGAAAGTGCATAAAACTTTAACCTGAAATTCTAAGTAAAAAGGGGAATAATTCATGAAAAATTGTGCCAGAGCTATGCATCTTGTGTCATATGATGTGGGTGATGATGCTGAACAACTATTTTAAGTTTGAATCAAATCCATTCAGTAATAACAGAGGTAGAGTGGAAGTGCTCCAAAACTTTAACCTGAAATTCTAAGTAAAAAGGGGGAATAATTCATGAAAATATGGTGCCAGAGTTATGCACCTTGTGTCATATGATGTGGGTGATGATGCTGAACAACTATTTTAAGTTTGAATCAAATCCATTCAGTAATAACAGAGGTATAGTGAAAGTGCACCAAAACTTTAACCTGAAATTCTAAGTAAAAAGGGGGAATACTTCATGAAAATATGGTGCCAGAGTTATGCACCTTGTGTCATATGATGTGGGTGATGTTGTTGAACAACTATTTTAAGTTTGAATCAAATCCATTTAGTAATAACAGAGATAGAGTGAAAGTGCATCAAAACTTTAACCTGAAAATCTAAGTGAAAAGGGGTGGTAATTCATGAAATATTGGTGCCAGAGTTATGGCCCTTATGTCAGATGATGTGGATGATGATGAGGAATAAGTATTTCAAGTTTGAATCAAATCCAAGTAATTACAGAGATAAGTTGAAAAAAGAGAAAGTGCACCAAAATTTTAACCAAGGTGGGGACGCGGAAAGACGCCGACGCCGGGGCGAGTAGGATAGCTCTCCTTATACTTCGTATAGTCGAGCTAAAAACGGCAAATAATCCATCATATATTTTGTTCACAATAAATAGTTCATACATGTTTCATGTTGATGGCCCTGGTCATTGTATGTATTTTTGTGTTAATGGCCTTTGTAATCGCACATGGCTCCATGTTCAGTACTTGTAAGAAGAACACTGAAAGCAGAAAAATAAAGTGCTTGAGAAAGTATTCTGATAATACAGAACTTGGAAATGTTTATTAATATTAGAGTAAAGACATATATTGTGGCCATCAGAGTAGTCGAATCAGGTGACAACTAAAGTTCACAAGCATTCTGCAAAAATGTGCCTTCTTTCAAAGAGATATACTTATTTTTAAACATTGCACTGATCAATAGCTTACTGGGCTGGTAAATATCAGAACAACAAAAAAATGTAAGTTGTGATACAGGTATTGCAAAATTAAATTCCATGTGATTTGTAAAATGGTAAATTATTTTGAAATATGCATACACTGCAGAGCTTTTCCAACTGGAGTGGAAAGAATCTCAGCACCTGTCTTTTTGATGACCTCATGAGGCTGAAAAAAGCCATTAAAAACCAGTTTAGCAGCATGAGGCTTTGTCTTGCCTTTAAACTGGGCTTTGACTCCTTCAAGCCATTTGACAGGCACCGCCATTTGGGACCCCGACACAAGGTATGCATACCCAGTGGACATACTCTTGTCCTGTTCTAGGAACACCTCTAAATGTAAAATAATAATTTTAATTCATGGATTTATACATTTGTATTTATATTACTGCAAGTTTATTTTACATACATTAACTGTCACTATAAAGTGCCATATGCCCAAAAATGAAGATTATAATCTGAATAAGACAAGTATACTGGTAACAGAAGTCAATGATTTCTTTGTGTCTTCTAATTTTTTTCAAATCTAGTTGGATTATCTTCTATAGTAAATGGGAAGACAAGATAGAAAAAGGGGGATTTTCGAGATACAAAATATGACATCCCTAAGTGTGACCTTAACATCGACCTGAGGAAACTGGAAAATGTGTCATGCAAATCATACTGATATGAACATCTGTGCCAAGTTATATGAAAATCCTTCAAGGGGTTGAAGAGACACAGAGCAGACAGCAAATATAACCCCATGACCTTTAAACCCTTTGTGCTCAGATGGAACATGGGCTCTGCATATCATCTTGGTAATTTTAACATCTGGTGTCAATACCATTGAAATCTGTTAAGAGGTTAAAAAGATACTGACCTGACATGAACTTGTTACGGACGAACAGGTCAGATGGTTGTTGACCATTACTATAATCTTCTGCCATGTTGGGGGATTAAAAAAGGGAGATAATTTAAAGATGGGGCAAGACAGAGTTTTGGTTCCTGTGAGCTGAACACCTGATTGCATAGTTTTTAAGTTAAATGCTCCAGGAAAAATGGAGGTCAGGCAGACAGACAATCCACATATATGATACTAGTATTAATTAAGGATCTGTCAATCACTTGCGTATTTACATTTTTCGATTTGGATTCCCCGTCTAGGTCTGTAGTGATCATCGTCAATCAAGGAAACTTTTGACACGTCTGATTCAATGACCTCGCCAGCAATCTCTGGAGCATTCTCTGAAAAATCAGTATGAACATAATGATTAGCTATTTAACAACAATAGGTGTCGGTAAAAGAAGTGCGCTGGACTATTCGAACCCATTGATAAACTGATAGTAAAATGTAATCAATTCTTTCAAAACAGCATTTCATTGAAAATCCTTTATGATACAAAATGAAAGATACCAATTTCAAGTAGTCCTTTTTAAAATTTGGTTAAAAAACCTGAGACTCACTAGACATGTTTTCTTTGAAAACAAAGTTTTTTCAACTCTCAAAAGGTTTATATGAACTTGTAATTTTTGGTGCTATAATTTTTCACCACATCCTTGTTAAAACTCTCCACCCATCTCCATCCATCCTCACAACTAAGGCCTTTCATTCGCCATAAGTCTTGCAATTGTGGTCAGATATTAAACTACCTCCCTTTGAATATAGCAGTACCTTTCTCAGTTTTCAACTTGTTATACTCGGCTCTCCAGAAAACCACATCTTGCAACAACTTTTGTACATACCGTAAGTTTCCAAGGAATTAATCCTATCGGCTTTCAATAGGCATTCACCACAGTTCGAGTCCAACATGGAAAGAAAACTGTTAAAGCCTTGTGACCTTATATTAGATGTGCCAGGAGTAATGGGACAGATTGTGTGTTGTGCCGAGTTAGAAAAGGTAGATGGGGGATCATGGTTAGATGATGGAGTACAAAGAAGGGTCGGAAGAAGAGCATGATTAGTAGATAGAGAAGAAGAGAGTGCTGAATGGGGTATATAGTAAGTGGATGGACCAGGGAGAATGGCTGGTGAGATTGCTTGGTAAGTGGGTTGAGTACAGGGAAGAGTGGCAGGTTGAACATGGTTTGTAGGTAACAACTGGGGTATTGTAGGGATTGCTTGGCTTGAATGTGAAAACGACGCAAGAGCTGGAGGGAGGGCACCATTTGCAGAAGCAAAAGAGGGGAGTGCCAAAGGGAGTGCAACATCTGCGGACGGTGTAGAGGGGAGTGACGCAGTGAGTGCAACATTTGAAGATGGAGTAGAGGGGAGTGCTGAAGGAAGTGCAACATTTGAAGATGGAGTAGAGGGGAGTGCTGAAGGAAGTGCAACATTTGAAGATGGAGTAGAGGGGAGTGCTGAAAGAAGTGCAACATTAGTGGATGGAGTAGATGGGAGTGATGCAATGAGAGCGACATTTGCGGATGGAGTAGAGGGGAGTGCTGGAGGGAGTGCAACATTTGCGGATGGAGTAGATGGGAGTGATGCAGTGAGTGAGACACTTGCGGATGGAGTAGAGGGGAGAGCTGGAGGGAGTGCAACATTTGCGGATGGAGTAGAAGGGAATGATGCAGTGAGTGCAACATTTGTGGATAGAGTAGAGGGGAGTGATGTAAGGAGTGCACCATTTATGGATGGAGATGAGGGGACGGTTGGAGGGAGTGCATGGTTAGTGCATAGAGTGGTGGTTGGAGTGCATGGTTAGTGCATGGAGTGGAGGTGGGAGGGAGTGCATGGTTAGTGCATGGAGTGGAGGTGGAAGGGAGTGCATGCTTAGCAGATAGAGTGGAGGTGGGAGGTAGTGCAAGGTTAGGAGTGGGGGTGGAAGTGGGTGCATGGTTAGCTGGAGAAGTTGATGCGGATGTGAATGCAATGTTAGTGGAAGGAAAAGAGGGAAGAATGGGGTTGTGGAGAACAGACTGAGAAAAGGTGAAGTTAGGTGGAAATGAATTGGGCACCTGTGGTACGTTGTTAGTCAAATTCTGGTCTGAGTTAAGGGGACTTACATTCTGATTCATGCAGGCTGAAAATATGTTATTTGCATGCTCGTTAGCCAATGCTTCTCTCAAAAACTGGTTTTCTTTCTTTTGCTGGATGGACTCTGAAAAAGTATGAAAACTTTGTGAACAATGGTGAAGGTTACAGTTATGCAGAAAGCAAAAGCAAATTTTTAATCAATTAATCAATTGTAAGGAACAAAGGAATCTGACAGGCTTGAGCAGAGATAACACAGACTATTCTTCCAATTATTAAGCTAAAAATCTGAATGTTGAAATTTTTTGTACAAGCAATAACCTGTTGATTCTAACAGTACTATCAACAATTTTTGCATGTTATGTTTTTTAAATGCTCCAGTGACAGCAACCACATGAACATCCATCGCATGCTTTCTCTCCTTATCTTACAGCATCCAGTGAGAGTGACCACATGTACCCCAAGTAAAAGCTAATCATACATTGGGGCACATTAACAACGTACCTGATGTAGTATGCTGTATATCCGGGCACTAAATGGAACAATGTACCTGATGTAGTATGCTGTATATCCTGGCACTAAATGGAACAATGTACCTGATGTAGTATGCTGTATATCCTGGCACTAAATGGAACAATGTACCTGATGTAGTATGCTGTATATAGGGGCACACTAAATGGAACAACGTACCTGATGTAGTATGCTGTATATAGGGGCACACTAAATGGAACAATGTACCTGATGTAGTATGCTGTATATAGGGGCACACTAAATGGAACAATGTACCTGATGTAGTATGCTGTATATAGGGGCACACTAAATGGAACAATGTACCTGATGTAGTATGCTGTATATAGGGGCACACTAAATGGAACAATGTACCTGATGTAGTATGCTGTATATCCGACCACACTAAATGGAACAACTGATGCATCAATAAATGGTATTTAACCTTACCATGCTGGAGTCAAAACTGATTCTGCCTTTGCGCACAAGTGTAGACCAAGATCAGCCTGCACATCCGTACAGTCTGATCATGGTCTGCACTGTTTGCTATTCAGTCAGTAAATTTTCAGTAAACACCCCTTCAAATGGTAAATAGTACTGTCCAAATTGAAAAATGGACCAGTCCATTAAAGAAATTAAACATGGCAAGGATTAATATAGATGTTTAAAGATTTTTAGGACTTACCACTGATGAAAACAACTTCCCCCTCCCACAGAAGACCGTCATCCCAAGGAGCAAAATATATTGTGGAGACATATAGATTTGGGTATTTCCTAACATTATGTAAATTTATTAGTACAGACAGCATTTATGGGATCTGACCATAGCCATAGAAAAAGTAAAAGGTGTAAAACAGATTCTGGAAATGATATTTTAGCTTACATGTACAAAAATTCTATGTAACTAATTATGGTAGCAAACATTTTTCTGTGTACTGCCTATTTTTCATGTTTTAATAATCCAAGCATACATGTAGAGTCCATATAATTTATATGATAAAAGTTTATTTCCTTTGACAGCAGCTAAGGCCAGGATTTGTAAAATGGTCAACTTTATTTATCTTAAGAGATGGGAGAAAAATAGTACAAATGCTCAACTTTCTTCACTTGCAAGTAGGGCCAAATTTTCTGCAATGCAAATCATATTTAAGTATCCAGATTTAAACTTATTTGACAAGGATTATGGAGATGTTGGGCTATTATTTGACCTTTTTAAGAATACAGATCTTGATCTTGCTGGATATATAGAAAATAAATCTCAAAATTTATGCTGATAATTTAAAAGTAACTCAACTTACTTTACATGCAAGTAGGGCCAAATTTTCTGCAATGCAAATCATATTTAAGTATCCAGATTTAAACTTATTTGACAAGGATTATGGAGATGTTGGGCTATTATTTGACCTTTTTAAGAATACAGATCTTGATCTTGCTGGATATATAGAAAATAAATCTCAAATAATTTATGCTGATAATTTAAAAGTAACTCAACTTTCTTCACATGCAAGTAGGGCCAAATTTTCTGCAATGCAAATCATATTTAAGTATCCAGATTTAAACTTATTTGACAAGGATTATGGAGATGTTGGGCTATTATTTGACCTTTTTAAGAATACAGATCTTGATCTTAATGGATATATAGAAAATAAATCTCAAATAATTTATGCTGATAATTTCAAAGTAAATGTTTGAAAATTATTGATCAAAATATGAATGATTAGTACCATATAATTTCTGCAAGGCCAAAATTAAAAATATGTTTGTTTGCTGTCTTCCTACCTACCCATTTAAAATGCTGCACCCAAAAAGTTTTTATTGGACAATGCTGGTCAAATTTTTTTTTTTTAAAGTTTCAATATGACAAGTGCCGCATATATTTCAAGTAAGCAAATAATAAGTAAGAAAGTTTAAATTGTATATAATTAATTTCATCCTTTTATGCAACATGTACAGATTTGTCTTATTTTTACAGATAATACTGGTAAAAGTATATTTAAATCCCCCCACCAAAAAAAAGAAAAGAAAGACAAAAATTGCCTACCTAGTCCTACCTATCCAACTTTAAAAAGTAGGGTCGGGAGACAGCAAACAAAGACTTTTTTAAAATGTGGCCCAAGTTTCTAATATTATTCTGATGTTAAAACTGATAAGTATATGTGCATGTATGTGAAGTAATTAAATCTTACAACCAGATGCTTTTGCAAGTCACATTCATACAGTGGACATGATTGTATTAATTAAAACTGGGTAAACAAAGACAAAGGTTTTGATAACAACTTTGTCATAATTGAGATCTGCAGTCAGTGGGGAGCCTGGTTGATCTCTGGGGTGCAATTTATTTAATCAGACCAGAGATGTCAAGTATATGTGATAGTGAACAACAGATTTTGTAAGTAAGGAGCCTGTAAAGCTCATGTTGCTCTGAGTACCCTCTGTACACTTTGTGGGACTGGGGTCATTGCCATCTTGTGTTTGTTTTTATGATTTAGGGAATTTTTGTAACAGAATGAATTAATAATTAATTGACAATGTATTGAAATCAGCAAATACTTAGTTCAGACTGTTATTTCATCATTCGCTACAACACATTTAAGCCCTTGTAAAAATTGTTACTTAAAAAGTAAATTAACCATTTACAAAAGGGGTTAGTGTGAAAGGTCAAGTCAGTGTAGTAAAAGCCTTTATGAACATCATCGTAACCCACATCATCTGTCACAAGGGTCATAACTTTCACACAAATATTTCATGAATTATTCCTCGTTTTACTTAGAATTTCAGGTTAAAGTTTTGAAACACTTTAACTCTATGTCAGTTATTACTAAATGGATTTAATTCAAACTTAGTAGTAGTTGTTCCACCTTATCACCCACATCATTTTACACTAGGTGCGTAACTTTGGCCCTAATTTTTCATGAACAATACGTCTTTTAAGGTAATATTGATGCATTTTCACTGTAATTTTATTACGAAATGCATTTGATTCAAACTTGAAGTAGTTGTTCCACATCATTAGGACTAGCTGTGATAAATACTTGGTTAAAAGGATTTGATTCAATTATTTGGTGAAACTGGTTTCAGTTTTGCAAAACTGCTAATCGCTCTCAAACAATAAACATCCTACAATCCCAGTAAAAGTACATTATTTCACATTACATCCTTAACAGCAACAAAAACCAGCAATAGCCTGTATTTCTGATGAGCAGATAAATTATAAACATAATCAGTAGTGACTGTCCATGATTTGCCTGTTGTTGATAATTAAAAAAAAATACCAAAATATATATATGACTTATTAATTATCACACTGCTCCTTTAGTTCATAATGAAGTCAGCTGCAGAAGAGTCACTACCTTGATATGGTTGTCAGGAAAGAAAACAGCATTTTCAATATGGTGGTCAATTTACCGGTTCGATTCAATTCAAACAAATGATTAACCGGTTTCAAAATTTTGAAATCGGCACAGACCTACACATCATCACCCGCATCATTTTGACACAAGGTGTGCAACTCTTGCACTAATATTTTATGAATTATGCCACCTTTTTGCTTCAAATTATTCTTAATAGTAGTGTTTTGATACACTTTATCTTAATTTACCTCTTATTAATTTACTTAATGTTTTTGACACATTTTTCAACAACATTGAATTCAAACTTGGCTCATGTTATCACCACCAAGTATCTCGTTCAAGACATATTTTTGATTATATATAACGATGCATTCCACAGTTATCTCTATTGAACTTAAGTTGATATTTTTCCTTTTGGAAGGAACTTCTTCAATCTGCAGTTTTTTTTTATCCCCCGCCAATGAAATCGGGCGTGGGGTATTGAAATGACGTTATCCGAGCGTGTGTCCGTCCGCAGCCATTTCTCAGTAACTAGCAGGTAGAATTTCATGAAACTTGAAATAAACATGAACCAGCATACTGCAATGATGCCCATCAAATTCGGATTGGTCAATTTCTGTTAGAGTTATTGCCCTTTATTTAATGAAAAATGCTCAAAAATGTCCGTCCGCAGCCATTTCTCAGTAACTAGCAGGTAGCAGGTAATTTCATGAAAATTGAAATAAACATAAACATAAACCAACATACTGTGATGATGCCCGTCAAGTTTTGTTTTTATTGGTCAATTTCCCTTAGAGTTATTGTCCTTGATTTAATGAAAAATGCACCAAAATGTCCGTCTGCAGCCATTTCTCAGTAACTATCTGTTAGAATTCATAAAACTTGAAATAAACATGCACAAACATACTGTGATGATGCCCGTCAAGTTTTTTTTGGATTGGTCAATTTCCATTTGCGTTATTGCCCTTGATTTAATGAAAAATCCACATCTGCAGCCATTTCTCAGTAACAAGCTGGTAGAATTTCATGAAACTTGAAATGAATATGAACCAACATACTTCAATGATGCCTGTCATTTTTTTTTTCTATTGGTCAATTTTCCTAAAAGTTATTGCCCTTTAATTGTTTAAAAATCTACAGATTTGTACATAACAACCCAACCAATCAGTAGAATTTCATTGAACTTCTTTCATTCTTTTCCATGAACATTTTATTATAAACATGTGAAGTTTTGTACCCACACCTGGTCACCACCTTGCCTTGGTCACCCCCTCCCCCGACCTCCCAAAAAAAGTTCATTCCTTTTTAAATAAATTTTTGAAACCTTCCATGAAAATTTATTAGCAAGCAAAGTTGTACCATTTCCCTACCTCACTCTCCACTCAGTCTTGCCCACCACCCGATCATGCATCCCCATTCCTCTCCCATTATTTTTTTTCATTTTTAATTTTCTATCAATATTTATAATCAACAAATGAAATTTTGTACCCCCCCCCGGTCCCCCCCCCCCCCCCCCACCCCCCAAAAAAAAACCACATTCATTTTCTGTAAAAATGAAATGATTTTGACTAATGAAATTATTTGCTTCTTAGTAACATCCTTAAATTTTTGCCAGATATATTTTTTGCCATTCCTCACCTCAAGCCCTTTCGGTGGGGGATACCAATTCATTGGGTTTGCTTGTGGGATTTTCTTCAAACTGAAGAAGTCCTAAAAAATGAAGTGATCGACATGTTGATTGGCAGTGCATGACATTAACCTTTCCTTGTTCAGATACAAGATGGCTTGCTGGCGGCCAACTTAGATTTTGTTATTTCTTTTTGAAGTGAACTATTTCTACAGTTGTTATCGCATTCTCTTCAACTTTCACAGAATTGATCAACATAATTATGGGCAGCATCACAGTTTTGGCCATACTATTGCATCAGTGTGCAGTTTTGGGGGTACTTGTCATTTTCAATGACTGTTCTAGTTGTACTTAGAAAATTCCAGTTAAAGTTTTGCTTGCAACATTGTATCTTTGAGTCATTCCTAAAATCCTATGATTTATGCTAAAATTTTTTGAAGTTTTAACTGACCATCATTTTAGTTTATTGACAAGCGCTGAGAATAGCCCAAACTAACTGTGTGAAAATGATAAACTTTGTCTTTTTTCTGTAGCACATCTTAGATCATAGTTATCTTTATTAAGTGTCATTTGACTTTGAAGTTGTCATTAAAAGCAGTAATTATTATTCTCAGGTGAGCAGTATAATGACCATCATGGCCTTCTTGTTAAAAAATGCCAACGAAGAACCAAACTGTCAATTTTTTGTCCAATATTTACTTAAATTTTGTTTGCCATTTTCAAAAATCTGTTGCCACATATCTCAGTTTGTCCCGCTTGGCCCTGTTTTTAACTCTTACCTGCTATATTTTTAATGGACTGTTCCATCTTTCAATTTGTACAGTACCATTTATAGTTTACAGGGGAATTGATGGAAAAATTATTGACTGAATAGCAAACAGTTCAGATTATGATTAGACTGCATGGATGTGCAGGCTGACCTTGTATTGTACTGTGTTCACAAAACAATGTAAGAGTTAAACATGGAACAACAAAACTTTTATAGTGATTAATAATAGTTTTGCAGCCAAGAATAAAGAAATTAATACTAAAATACTGTTGATTTTTTTTTCAGGAAACAATGGAGAAGAAGGTAGATGCTCTTGGTAGGGTGCGGCCACGTTCTTACAAAATAAGTGAAAATGCCCCTAAGAAAAGGACTATGAAATTAGCTCCAAATGCGACTGATCATGCTGATGAAGTCACACAAGAGGCAAAGAATGAAGATACCAGTATTCAAATTCTAGAAGATTTCCATCACAGTGACACACACAGGTTTAACAGTCAGAAAGAAAGCGTATTTCAGACTTTGTTAGATTCTGATTGGAATGAATTAACTGAAGAGACAAATGATGAGAATCCCGGCCTTAACTTAATTGACTCTTCCTCCTGTGAGACAGAAAGAGTGGAAGAAGACACTGAAGAAGAGAATAATGAGAAAATTGCAGAAGATATTTCAAATCAGCAAATATACCATGGTCACCATATGGAAGTGCATGCTAGCATGGTGATGATTTTAATGTTCACTTTGTGCCATAATGTTAGTGGAACACAGTTGGCAGACCTCCTGACTCTAATAAGTGCACATTGCTTATATCCTCACCCAGGAATCAGGAGTTTATATATGTTTAAACAGTACTTTGCTTCAATGAAATCACCATTGAAAAAACACTTCTATTGTGCAAAATGTCATTCTAGCATTGAAGAACACACTCAAGAATGTCAAGTTTGCCACTGTGACTTAACTGCTGCCAAGGCGAAACAGTATTTTATAGAAATTCCAGTAGAAACAGTTACAAAATCTTTTGGAGAAAAAGGACATTCCAGATATGTTGCAACATCGATTTAAAAGACAGAAAAAAAATGAAAATGGCATTGAAGACATTTACGATGGGAGTATTTACAAGAAACTGTCTACTAAAGAAGGACCATTAAGCAAATGTTTCCCATTCAATGTGACTTTTACATGGAATACAGATAGTGTGCCAGTTTTTAAAATTTCTAGATTTTCAATATGGCCAAAGTACTTAATAGTAAATGAACTTCCGTACAAAATAAGAACGAAAAAGGAAAACATGATTCTAATGGGACTATGGTTTGGAGAGAAAAAACCAGTAATGAACATGTTTACAAGGCCCTTAATAACTTCATTAAGAAACCTGGAGGAAGGGGTTGAAGTTACAGTAAACAAGCAAATTCGATGAATTGGAATCCCCCGCCGAAAGGGTCAGAGTTGAGGAACGGCAAAAAAATATATCCAGCAGAAAGTGAAGAATGTTACCAAGAAGCAAATAATTTCATTAGTCAAAATCAAATTAAAAGAAAATGAATGGTTTGTTTGGGTGGGGGGTGGGGGTGGGGTGAGGATACAACAGTTTACATGTTGATTATAAACATTGATAGAAAACGAAAAATGAAAAAAAAAAAAAAAAAAAATTGGGGGGGGGGGGGGTGAGGGGGAGGGGGGTGACCAAGGTAAGGTGGTGACCAGGTGTAGGTACACAACATCACATGTTTATAATAAATGTTCATGGAAAAGAATGGAAGAAGTTTAATGAAATTCTTCCAATTGGTTGGTTTGTTATGTACAGATCTGTGGATTTTTAAACAAAGTGCAATAACTATATGGAAAATTGACCAATCGTAAAAAAACTTGAAGGGCATCATCGCAGTATCTTGGTTCATGTCTACTTCAAGTTTGATGAAATTCTACCTGCTAGTTACTGAGAAATGGCTGCAGACGGACATTTTTCATTAAATCAAGGGCAATAACTCTGAGGGAAATTGACCTATCAAAAAAAAAACTTGACGGGCATCAGCGCAGTATCTTGGTTCATGTCTATTTCAAATTTGATGAAATTCTACCTGTTAGTTATGAGCAATGGCTGCAGATGGACATTTTTTATTAAATCAAGGGCAATAACTCTGAGGGAAATTGACCAATCAAAAAAAAACTTGACGGGCATCATCGCAGTATGTTGGTTCATGTTTATTTCAAGTTTCATGAAATTCTACCAAGTAGTTACTGAGAAATGGCTGCGGACGGACGGACGGACGGACAACGCCATTTCAATACCCCCCTCCCGATTTCATCGGCGGGGAATAAAAATCAGACATATTTCAAAAGCATTTTTAGTCTGTGGAACAGCTGACCTGCCAGCAAAAAGTTTAGTTTTAAATTGTAATCAGTTTAATGGAAAATACAGTTGCATGCGCTGTATGCACCCAGGGGAAACTTACAAAACTGACAAAGGTGGAAGTGTTCACATCTTTCCCCATGATGTGTCAAAACCGGCATTTCCAGACAGACAGGATGAACAGTGCTTGGAAGATGCAATAAAAGCTACTGCAAATAGGTCAGTAGTAAATGGAATTAAATTGCCATCTTTTTTAATGCCATCAAAGCATTATAGCTATGTTTTCAGTAGTGGCATTGACTACATGCATGGTGTTCTCTTGGGGATAACCAAACTCCTCATCACTCTGTGGATAAGTCCTTCTTATTCAAAGGAGAAGTTTTCAGTGTCTGGAGCAGTGGATTTAATTGATGAGCATCTAATTAAGATCAAACCTCCCAATTTTATTACTAGGATTCCAAGGACTTTGTCAAACCATTTTAAATACTGGAAAGCTTCCGAGTTACACAGCTGGTTGTTTTTATTCATTACCCATAATGTTTGATATTCTTTCAAAGGATTACTTTCTGCATCATGCTTGTTTAGTAGAAGCAATTGTGCTACTGTGTTCAGATTCAATTTTGGAAGCAGATATTGTTCGAAGTTAGACATTATTGTCATACTTTGTCTACATGTTTCCGCGTTTGTATGGTGAAAGATACCGAGGGCTGACCGGGAAACTATTGTATTTGCATTTTTGTAAATTTTACAGGAGAAAGAAAAAACTGAATATTTTCTTAAAAAACACAGCTTAGTATTACCATTCTTAGTAAATCATTATCAATTGAAATAAGAAATAATATGTTGGCTTTTAAAATGTACTCAAATAATTTATTTTTAAGATTTAGCAAAAAGTGTCAGATACAATAGTTTCACGTTCAAAATGACGTTTATTGGATTTAAAAAATTACAGTGAAACTATTGTATCTGCATTATTCATTAAATATTATTTATAAAATTCATATTGCTTTAAGCATAGAATTATTGTTTTACTTATAAATAACATAAATTACAAATATACAATGAAAATAGTGTTAGATACAGTATTTTCTTTCTGATGACCGGGAAACTACTGTATCTGCACTTGAATTATTTTTTCATTTTTTATTATTATCTCATTGAATTATCACTTATCTGTATTTATATTTTTGTATTTCCATTGATAAATTGGTAAATGAATTAAACTGAACAATATCTTAAGCCAGTAATAATGGTCAAACAAAATAAAAATATGTTTATCATTACTTTAAATTATTAGTATTATTATTATTTTTTTTTTTTTTTGCTTGACTGTACACATTTCATTACATCCGGATATAAATTTCATACAAGAAATCAAGAAATTAATTTATGCTAAAATGAAGTTATACAAGGGGGAAATGAGCTGCAGCATGAGAAAACCAACATAGAGCATTTTATGACCAGTGTGGATCCAGACCAGCCTGCGCATCTGTGCAGTCTGGTCAGGATCTTTACTGCTTGCTAACTGTTGTAAGTTTCTCTAATTTTAATAGGGTTTGAAAGTAAACAGTATGGATCCTAACCAGACTGCGCAGATGCACAGCTATGTTGGTTTAATTTGGACTGGTTTCACCCCTCCCAAATATTCAACAAGAATTTAATTTTTCAGGACAGTCCGTGAATTCCACTGTCATTATTTCAGTAATGGTACAGCACTTTTGTGTTTTAACTTATAGCCAATATTGATGTGCAGTGGCATGGTTACAGAGTTCTGTTGCTTTTGAAGTGACTGTGTAAGGCATAAAAAAATAGTTTCCACTGTTTGTTTACAGTATTCCGACCTACCCAAAATGGTTGGTCCGACCCTAAAATTTTAATGTTTTTATGGCCTTAGCGAATTTTTTTTTCAAATTTTTAATAAAAAAATGCAGAACTGCACTTGTTATGCTTTAAACATTGTCATTGATGTTAGAAAGGAACTTATTGGTGCTCTAAAGACATAACCTTCTTATTTGTATTCATTTCTTGACATAAAAATAATTTCCGAAAAGTCTCAATAATTTTAAACAAAAAAAAAACATTTTCCAACCTACCTACCCTAATTTATTTTGTGCATGCTACCGAAAACAAAAAAAAATTAAGGCCTAATTTACCTTTATGTGAACAATTTAATATGTGATTTTGTTCTCTGAGTGTATCACCTGTGTTCCAGCTACAGTAGTATAGTGAAACTTTGGTAAAGACAGAATATTATCAAGAATCATTTTAAAAAATTGCTTAAAACAGAGATTTCTACATGACACTGTCTCTTTTTCTTTTTTGGACAAAGGTATTCATATACACTCAAAAATTTAAATCGTTACAGTACAAATAAACAAGAGCTGTCGGAGGACAGCAACGCTCGACTATTCAACAGCCTTGTCGACTGAATGAATACAAAAGTCGAAAAAGGGGCATAATTTAAAAAAAGCAAAATAGGGTTATGGAACCTGCATAGTGCTTATCAGCTCATGACAGTGGACAAGTGTGTGAAGTTTCAATCCATTCCCATTAGAGGGTACTGAGATACCAGCCTACATATAAGAATTTAACCCAAAACTCCTAAGTTTAAAAAGGTGCATAATTTTGTAAAATGCAAAGTTGAGTTATTGACCCTTTGCACTGCATGTCATATCATGACAGTGAACAAGTGTGTGAAGTTTCAATCCTTTCCCATTAGTGGATACTGAGATACCAGCTTACATACAAAACCTTAACCAAAAAATTCTAAGTCGAAAAAGGGGCATAATTTTGTAAAAAAGCAAAATAGAGTTATGGAACCTGCTTTGTGCATGTCAGATCATGACAGTGAACAAGTGTGTGAAGTTTCAATCCATTCCAATTAGTGAGTACTGAGATACCAGCTTACATACAAAACCTTAACCAAAAAAATTCTAAGTCGAAAAAGGGGCAATAATTTTGTAAAAAAGCAAAATAGAGTTATGGACCTGTGCAATGTAAGTCAGTTTATCACAGTGAATAAGTGTGTGAAGTTTCAATCCATTCCCACAAGTGGTTACTGAGATACCAGCTTACATACAAAACCTTAACCAAAAATTTCTAAGTCGAAAAAGGGGCATAATTTTGTAAAAAAGCAAAATAGAGTTATGGGACCTGTGCAGTGTAAGTCAGTTTATCACAGTGAATAAGTGTGTGAAGTTTCAATCCATTCCCACAAGTGGTTACTGAGATACCAGCTTACATACAAAACCTTAACCAAAAATTTCTAAGTCGAAAAAGGGGCATAATTTTGTAAAAAAGCAGAATAGAATTATGGGACCTGTGCAATGTAAGTCAGTTTATCACAGTGAATAAGTGTGTGAAGTTTCAATCCATTCCCACATGTGGTTGCTGAGATACCAGCTTACATACAAAACTTAACCAAATCGGGACGCGGACGCGGACGCCGACGCGGACGCCGACGCATGGGCGAGTCCAATAGCTCTACTATTCTATGAATAGTCGAGCTAAAAAGGACAAAATCGACAAGATGTTTTTAACAGAACTTCAGTTTATTACAATAACTTAATCACCTTTATCAATATTTGAGGCTAAAATTTCAAAAATGACAGACAGCAAAATGAAAAGCCAGAAAGCAAGCACATGACCACACGCATGTGCGATAAATGAATAAAAACTTAGGCATTTTGTCATGTCCTTACCCTCTCCGAAGCATACAACCCTCCCATGTGACAGTACAGCATAATCCGAGAGGAGTCACAAAGGAAACTAAGGTAATGCATCATTGACCTAATTTGGTCATGCTGCCATTTTCAAAAGTAAAGGACAAGAAAAAGCAACAAGATAAGCCATTATGTCACATAACAGAATGACACATGGCTAACTCCGTCTTCTATATTTTCATAAAAGTATGTACAAAATTAAGTCCATAGCCATTAAAGTGTAAGCCATGACTGTATGAATTAACATGGTTATAATAGAGCCACATCACACTAACAACTGCCTTTGGTAATCTTCAGGACTTTGCAAACAGTGGGCCCAGATCAGTCTGATCAGAGCCCACAGTGTTTGCTAAGTAACAAAAGACCTATTAAACTTTTTCAAGAAGCAATTTTCTGATCCTATTTCAACAACCTAAAAGCACAGAAAAGCCTGGATCTACAGCAAGTCTTGACAGAAATTTACTCAGTCATGAAGACTTTTTTGCATGACATGGCTCAATTATGTAATAGTATTCAGCATTAATTTTTTTGGGAAATTGGCTTTGAAGCTTACAAGCCGAGTTCTTTCTGAAAAAATAGTAACAATTTTCCAACAATAAAAATAACAGGAGGATCCACAGAGTCGTGAAACGCTCACCTCAGTGATACCAATTTACCAAATGTATATTAAAGCTCTTGGCTTCTTGGTTTTAGACTAGATAATATTTTCAAATCTTTTCCTACATAGGTGTATGTAAAAGAAGTGATTTTAAGAACAGCTTGAAATATCTTGGTAGAAACATCTTGGTAGAGGGTCACCTCACAAACATTTCTGGACAGGTTTTGTTTAAACAATTCATGCCTAGCAATCTGCGAATGAGGACTTTGGCAAACGCTGAAGACCAACCTCAGATGCAACAGAATGTGATGTATGATTAGGGACTTCACTGTTTGCATGAAGGATTCACTTGTTCTAAGTAAATCAAGACCTGACACCCCCATACAAGTTTGCACATACAACATTTTATTTCACAACCAGTGTGTTTGCAGTTACCGTGAAACTGTTGTATCTGTATCACATTATGTGAAAATATTAATGTAAACTATTATTTATTTTAGTTCTTTAATATTCACATAAAACCTGAACAACAGTAACAAGTTTTCTCCTTGTTTGGTGTTTAAATTACAGACCATAATGTCACAAATAATGTTTTTTTCAAATTGAGACTGTAACAGGAAAAGTTACCGGGAAACTATTGTATGTGCTTAGGAGGCAGATACAATAGTTTCTCGGTCAAAGAACTTTTAAGAAGTTGATGGCTGCAGATACAATATTTTCACATTATTAAAAAAAGAACAAGAAATTATTGGAAAGTTTTTATAATATTTTTGCAGTAGATGTATGACAATAAAAGGCTTAAGAAAATGCAATAAAACCATTTTTGGTCAAAATGTCAGATACAATAGTTTCCCGGTCAGCCCTCGATACCTCACTTTTAAATATACACTCGCTGCTTCATTTGCCAGGATGTGTGAAAGACCTAGGTCCTTTTTGGGTATACTCTTGCTTTCCATTAATTTTGAAGATGTTAATGGAGATTTGCTAAATCTATTTCATGGTACACAAAACATTGAATTGCAAATTCTAAGTGGAGTAAATGTCCTCCAAAATTTTTCCAAAATGACTGAAACTATTTTAAGTGTAGATGCACTAGATTTTATTTTGAAATTGCAAAACAAACAAGTTAGGAAAAAACTAACAACTGGAACATCTACAGGAGGACATCCTTTAGGAAAAGGAATAGTTGCCAATGTTTGTGATGAAGTCTATGTAATGATTATGCGAGAGTTCAAGTGTAAACTGTCAAAAGTGCTACGATATCAAAGAGTAATATTATGAGGATGTGTATTACATTCAGAGTCCTATGGCCATGTTCATTCAAGAAACTCATATACTGTTTAATATTTTAACATGCAGACTGGTACATTAGAATTTGGTATCATACAATACTTCCTTTATAATGCAAAAAAATGTGAGTGTTTACATGATGTATGTAAATGTGATTCTTCCTTGCTTGCTGTTTTGAAACAGTTTGACTTCAAAAAGTCAATAATGGAAAGAAATTTTCTAAATGTAACAGTTCCAAACATTATTGTTTGCAAATTATCAAACCAGATTGACATTACTGATATTTCTGTACAAGTGAATGTAAATTTCAATCAAGCTCAAAATGTACATTACCTTTGCAATGTTCCAAATATGAAAGAATGTGACTGATGACCCTGTTTAAGTAGTTGACAAAGTTATGGTGATTTTTTTAAATTTGAGTCACTTTTGAACTATCAGGGCTTTTTCAGCCTGTCTCACGAGCCGATAATCGGCCCCATTCCCAATGCAAAATATGCTCCATTTTTCACAATCTGGAGCAAAAAATTCCCAATCCAAAGAAAGATTTCTCAACTGAAATCAATTATTTTTTTGTTATTCAAAGATAATTCTTACATAGTAAGTTTTGTTTGCCAAGAAAATCAAACAAAATGTTGGAAAAACCAACTCATTTCTATTTTTAGGAACATGACGTCTGCAACTTTGGCAAAAATTGAATACAAGATTTTGCTTAATAAATGTATGATTTGTACGCAAAAAAAACTCTCAAAATGCAAGAAAAGATCAATATTAATTGAATAAAGTACCTAAAACATGTTGACAGATAGTTCTTATACCATTAAAATCAAAGTTCACGCATTTTTGCGACCCAGTTTTTTTTTTCCACTCGAACATACACCCACTTTGCTACTCTACTTTTTGGAAAATTCAGTTATGATTGTGATGAAAACAACTTGTAAACAAAAGTTTTCAAGATGACAAATGAAGAGTTACTGTATTTTTTTTTTTTGCAATATTGGAAAACAATCCTAAAACAAGAGCTGTCACTAATGGTGACAAATGTGCCCCCACAGCACCTTGACCTTTGACCTGGTGACCCCAAAGTCAGTAGGGGTGGTGTACTCAATAAGTACTATCAGCATGTGAAGTTTGAAGGTCCTGGGTGCAGTGGTTCGCGAGTAAAGTGCCTTCATGCAAAAAGTTAACACTGGCCCCTGTGACCTTGACCTTTGACCTGGTGACCCCAAAGTCAGTAGGAGTGGTGTACTCAACAAGTACTATCAGCATGTGAAGTCTGAAGGTCCTGGGTGCAGTGGTTCGCGAGTAAAGCCTTCATGCAAAAAGTTAACGTTGGCCCCTGTGTCCTTGACCTTTGACCTAGTGACCCCAAAGTCAGTAGAGGTGGTGTACTCAATAAGTACTATCACCAAGTGAAGTTTGAAGGTCCTGGGTGCAGTGGTTCGCGAGTAAAGTACCTTCATGCAAAAAGTTAACGTTGGCCCCTGTGACCTTGACCTTTGACCTGGTGACCCCAAAGTCATTAGGGGTGGTGTACTCAATAGGTACTATCAGCATGTGAAGTTTGAAGGTCCTGGTGTAATGGTTTGTGAGTAAAGTGCCTTCATGCAAAAAGTTTACGTTGTCCCCTGTGACCTTGACCTTTGACCTGGTGACCCCAAAGTCAGTAGGGGTAGTATACTCAATAAGTACTATTAGCATGTGAAGTTTGAAGGTCCTGGGTGCAGTGGTTCACGAGTAAAGTGCCTTCATGCAAAAAGTTAACGTTATGACTAACGAACTAACTAACGAACGAACAAACCAACGGACGGACAGTTGAAAACTAATATGCCTCCCTTTGGGGGCATAAAAATAAATTCTCAAAATTTCTCAAGTGGACACTTTATATTTGTAATTCATTTCAATGTTTTCCAGTAAAACTTGGTAATTATATGTTAAGAATCATTTGATTTTTTTCGATACATATTCCCAATTTTGACAATTTACCGCGTTAAAAATTCCCAGTTTGACCAGGGGCCTTTTTCCCCAAAACCCCCTGAAAAAGCCCTCCCTTAGGAAAAAGAAATGCATTTAGGCCAGAGTTTTTTTATCTTTCGTTTTATGGGAGATTTTTGAAAAATGAGCAGGGGGAGGAGGGAATAAAAATAAAAATTAAAAGCTTGAAAGTGAGCATCTCGGAAAAAAATAAAAATAAAATAGAATTTTTTAAGATTTTTTTTATTTTGATGAACTTTCGTTTCAAGTTTTGTTTACTTGTGTTTGTGTCCAGTATTTAATACTGTGATGTATTGTTATGTTTTAAGACTATAAAAGCCATTTATACAGGATGAACATTGAATAAAATTTTCATGCATGCTTGTGAATAAACTGCTTCAGGCACTGTAACTCACACTGGCAAGTCTTTAAAATTCAGAAAGCTTGTTTTACTTAATTTAAGTGGAAGACAAAAATTATTTTATCTGTTACAACAGCCACAGTAAATTTCAGTGACAGCAAGTAGAGACTAAACACGTCTGGTATAAAGTGGCTTAGTAGTGTAGTAGTTTTGGTGGTTTGGTTTGCTTGCATCTTCTGCTGTGTAACCTCTGCTTTTTATACATAATATAATATTAATATTTACTTATTGTATCTTTCACCAATATCATCTTTAACAAGCTAAATTTACAGTTTATGCCAGCACATAATATACTGGATTTTATCAGCAAAATAAAGTATTTAATAACTTTGAATAACAGTCACAGTGCAGAGGGCAAGATTTTTTTTCAGTGATGAAAAACGAAAGATAATCTAGCAAAAAGTAATCTGAAAATTTACCTCATTTAACTCTGTAATTTGCATCTTTTTATAATACACTTAGTTCAAGTACTGAAGTTGCTTCTGTAATTTGCACCTTTTTATACTACACTAAGTTCAAGTACTGAAGTTGCATCACTTTTTGTCAAAATATTGTCTCCAATAAAAAGTATTCTTTATTATTCTTTATACACTTATGAATTCTATTGAAGTTACAAAAGAAATGGACCATCTGTCTGAGATTTTGCCAACTCTACCAGCTGCTTTATGCCAGACAGTCCCAAGCCTGTGTAAAGTGCGAGGGGTCACCATTGAAATAACAAGAGCTGTCGGAGGACAGCAACGCTCGACTATTTAACAGCCTTGTCGCTTGAATGAATAAGAAAGTCGAAAAAGGGGCATAATTTAGTAAAAAAGTAAAATAGGGTTATGGAACCTGCAAAGTGCTTATCAGCTCATGACAGTGGACAAGTGTATGAAGTTTCAATCCATTCCCATTAGTGGGTACTGAGATACCAGCTTACATATAAGAATTTAACCCAAAAACTCCTAAGTTGAAAAAGGGGCATAATTTTGTAAAATGCAAAGTTGAGTTATTAATCCTTTGCACTGCATGTCATATCATGACAGTGAACTAGTGTGTGAAGTTTCAATCCTTTCCCATTAGTGAATACTGAGATACCAGCTTACATACAAAAACTTAACCAAAAATTTCTATGTTGAAAAAGGGGCATAATTTTGTAAAAAAGCAAAATAAAGTTATGGGACCTGCTTTGTGCATGTCAGATCATAACAGTGAACAAGTGTGTGAAGTTTCAATCCATTCCCATTAGTGAGTACTGAGATACCAGCTTACATACAAAACCTTAACCAAAAAATTCTAAGTCGAAAAAGGGGCATAATTTTGTAAAAAAGCAAAATAGAGTTATGGAACCTGTGCAATGTAAGTCAGTTTATCACAGTAAATAAGTGTGTGAAGTTTCAATCCATTCCCACAAGTGGTTACTGAGATACCAGCTTACATACAAAACCTTAACAAAAAATTTCTAAGTCAAAAAAGGGGCATAATTTTGTAAAAAAGCAAAACAGAGTTATGGAACCTGTGCAATGTAAGTCAGTTTATCACAGTGAATAAGTGTGTGAAGTTTCAATCCATTCCCACATGTGGTTGCTGAGATACCAGCTTACATACAAAAACTTAACCAAATCGGGACGCAGACGCCGACGCAGACGCGGACGCGGACGCAGACGCGGACGCCGACGCATGGGCGAGTCCAATAGCTCTACTATTCTATGAATAGTCGAGCTAAAAATGTAAAAAAAAATCTGCTGTTACAAACATTTATTTGTTCTGCAAACAACTAATGTTTTGAATAAAATTTAATATCAAAACACCTTTGATATTGTATTACCTTTCTATGGCAAACTTGTAAGTTGAATCTATTGAAAACAAAATGTGAGTAAGACAATCTTTAGACAATTTAATACTTTTAATACTGTCACTTTTATGAAAGGAGTATTATGTACAACAGTATTATTTCCCGAAAAATATATATTTTGAAAAGTGTCTAAAAATATTTGGACACAATCATCGTCCATCCACCCGTGTAGAAAGAGAGAAAAAAAAACGTTAAAGATTATCGGTAATTATTCAGTGATAAACTAGTAATGTTGACCTTGTTTTCATGATCAATTTACACCCCCTCTAAGAGCTAAAAGAAGTGTGTCAGTATCTTGACATCTGAAGCGGAGATCAAAGCGGTATTTTTGCTCGAGATTGTCATGGCATTACGTCATGTTTTCGCGCCATGTGACATATCACTGTCTGATCGTACCGCATCGGTTCTTAAAATTGCTGAGAAATAAAAAATTTCTTCTTTAATTTGTTATCAAAAGCGAATGTGCTATATCCCGTATAAAAGGTAAATGTCTCAAACGATAGTTACTATAGTGGATATCCTACCTCTGTGACCTATTTGCCCTCAAGGGATTTACATTATTGTTTGACAAGAAAAACTTTTAAATTGTTGGTCAAAAAATACATGTACAAAGATTCATTTAAAATTATTAAAAGCCGCAGTGACATCACATTGCTTTATTTTAAAATCGCATTTCTACTTACGTTCACAAGGTCACGTAACCTATTCTGCCGCACTAACAGAAATCTGTTTGCCAAAAATCGTCTTACTCCATGTATTGTAATCGCAGCCGCTTTTTCATTATTTAAGATTTTTTTATTCTGTTTTTTGTACTTTCTGGTCAAAAGACTGAATTTTAAGCCCATAGTATTCATCATTTATTTACTTTTAGAAAGAAATAAGTAACCAAGATCGCGTTGTTTGAATTTTTTACAGATGATTATATGAAAATTCGACCGTTTTTATAGAATGTTGCCTACATTTCTGTCGATATCTTATTAAAATCATTATAGAATTCAAAAAGTATTATTTCTCAAGGTGTGTTGAAAACTTGAAGCGAAAATATTAAAAAATGAATGCACTACGCACGGTTTTTGTGTACGTGTCGATGTAAATTAGATGTTACGATAGGTCACACGTGCTTGTGGAATGGAAAATTACCGGCATGACGTTTTGATATCTTTACGATTCGCGGGTAAATTCCAGTCAATCCAGGTAGCGACTGAACCATCTCAAAGTTTGTTGACGTTTTGTAGATGTAATTTCTGAAATTTGGTAAAGTAAGGACGTAAAAAAACCACTCGCCCGATCGGTCGAGTACACAGCGAGGTCCACTCGTCCTACTCAGACTTAACTCGCCAATGCGAGCAGGCGAGTGGAATTTTACACCCTGTTAATGCCGATAAATGTACGGCAAAACACGATATTTTGCATGCGTTAAACTCCCTTCATGTGAAATTACGTCCAGGTGAAAATACACTAATTTTATTTTCTTTGGGGCTGTAAACAACCGACCGGCGGAAAAAATAAAATAAAACTCGGGAAAATGAATTTTAATTTTATTCCACTTTTGCAATATTTAGGACCGGCGCTCTCGTAAAACGAAAAATAAAAAAACTCTGGCCTTAACTTGCAGTTATTTAGCACTTGTTTCAAACAAATGCCTTTTTTACAAGTTGTTGTCCTCCATCTTAATTTGTAAGGATCCATTTAAACAGCAGTTTTAAAACAAGAGCTGTCTAATGACAGCGCGCTCGACTATTCGAAGAATTGATTGAAGAATGGGGTCAAAATATTTCCACAGATATTCAGACAAAAGAAATAAATAGATTAGACAAACAATGTTCCTGTATTTCTTTGATTTCGATAAGTCTTGCACTAAATGGCAATGTATGAACCAATTTCAAAGTCCAAAAAGCGCCATAATTCAGTCAAAATAGTTATGTACTCTTGCCTACAGATGGAAATCATAATGATAAACAAGTGTTCAAAGTTTAAAAGCCATATGTAAAATAGTTTTGACAAAAGGTGGACTTGTATGAAAACAGAACCAATTTCGAAGTCCAGAAAGGGCCATAATTCAGCAAAAATAGATGACAGAGTTATGTACTCTTTCCTACAGACAGAGACTATTATACTAAACAAGTGATAAAAGTTTCAAAGCCATATGTCAAACACTTTACAAAAAATATGAACTGGTACGGAAAACTTAACCAAGATTTCTAAGTCAAAAGGGGCCATAATTCAGCCAAAATCCTTGATGGAGTTATGTACTCTTGCCTATAACTGGATATGGTGATGGTAAACAGGTGTTGAAAGTTTCAAAGCTTTATCTCAAAAGACTTTGTCAAAATATGAACTGGTACGAAATATTAACCCAGATTTCTAAGTCAAAAAGGGCCATAATTCAGCCAAAATCCTTGATGGAGTTATGTACTCTTGCCTATAACTGGATATGGTGATGGTAAACAGGTGTTGAAAGTTTCAAAGCTTTATCTGAAAAGACTTTGTCAAAATATGAACTGGTACGAAATATTAACCATGATTTCTAAGTCAAAAAGGGCCATAATTCAGCCAAAATCCTTGATGGAGTTATGTGCTCTTGCCTATAACTGGACATGGTAATGGTAAACAAGTGTTGAAAGTTTCAAAGCTTTATCTCAAAAGACTTTGTCAAAATATGAACTGGTACGAAAAACTTAACCAAGATTTCTAAGTCGAAAGGGGCCATAATTCAGCCAAAATACTTGATGGAGTTATGTACTCTTGCCTATAACTGGCCATGGTGATGGTAAACAAGTGTTGAAAGTTTCAAAGCTTTATCTTAAAAGACTTTGTCAAAATATGAACTGGTACGAAAAACTTAACCATGATTTCTAAGTCAAAAGGGGCCATAATTCAGCCAAAATCCTTGATGGAGTTATGTACTCTTGCCTATAACAGGCCATGGTGATGGTAAATAAGTGTTGAAAGTTTCAAAGCTTTATCTCAAAAGACTTTGTCAAAATGTGGACTGGTACGAAAAACTTAACCAAGGTGTGACGCCGACGCCGACGCCGTGGTGAGTAGGATAGCTCTACTTATTCTTCGAATAGTCGAGCTAAAAACTGGTAAAAACTTGTTGCAAAAAACTTGTGTCCAGCATTCTTTAACCAGTTTTTCAACATTTAAAAATAAATGGTGATGTTTAAACAATACTTATAAACCATTATTAACAAGTTATTTTCTTGGACCAGTTTTTTTAAGCTGAAAAATTGTGACAGAAGCTGCATTTTTTCACAACTTTTATTTAAATGCTTCTATCAGAAGATAAGTCATGCACACAAATTGTAATGCAAATTTAAACAAAACTATTTTCACTTAAATACCTGGTAGTAAATCATAGCTATTGTGTGTGTGTACTAGTTCTATATAACATGCATGTTAACAAATTTAAGGTACATCACATAATTAATATCATATCATTCTACATATTAATTTAAAAACTTGGATGTTTTTAGGTTACCTTTAGACTTTGGTGTACCTTATCTGTCAAATGGTGTCAGGCTAATTGACTGTCATTTCTATTTATATTTAGACATTTACTTTATTAAACAAAGTGGTATAATCATACTGTAAGTTGATTCCTTAATTCAGCAACAGCCTATCTTGATAATGATTTAGTTCATCTAGTCTGCCATTTTTCAAGATGTTCCCCTCAGTGAAGCAGATGAATTAAAGAGTCCCTCACCATGACCTGCTCAAGAGTAAACTATTTAAAATCAGCGAGGAAAGTGTATTTCGAGAGTTAATATTCAAAACTGTCAAGATCGCATCTACCGCTATGAAATGCACAGTAGAAATACAATTATCAGACTTTCTGGACGATGGTAAATTTGCTCAGGTACCGTCTGACAAAGACATGAAGCTTACTAACTTTGCGCCTGTTTCAAATCTAACATGTGAACATCACTTTGGCCATCTGGATAGTAGCCAGCGAAAATGTCTTGGTGCAAGCCTCCATCATCACACTTCAGTCCAGCTGTTGAAACAAAACAGGACTCCAATAATGGAATGGCTTTCAGAAATACCAGAAAGTGACAAAAACAGACTGTTCAAGTCTGCACGACATGGTGGGAAGAAAATGAGAAGGCAACACGTAGAAAAAGACCAAAGTGTTTTGTCCGAAATAAATAATGAAAACTTACTTAACAAGAAAAAGAAGGAAAATAAAAAAAGAAAAGCAGAGGTAAAACTTAATAACAAAGAGAAAACTCAGAGATATGAAAATGAAGACAGTGACTGGGATGCGGCAGAGGAAGCAAGGTTGTTAGAAGAAATTTCGACAGACGAGCCCAGAGAAAATCAGTATGTTGCCGTAGTGTACCAAGATGATTGTGTAACGTTTCAGTGCCACACAAATCCCGTCGGTGATTTAATGTGCATATATACTGTCATTTTACTCCAATGACAATTGACAGGTTTACAAATTTGCATATTAATGGAATTACTTCCCTTTATGCATTCAGTAATCGTTACATTACTTTCCCCTCCGAGAAATCTCGACCCGAGATTTGGCCTAGGAAATACATGGGTAAGGCAACTCCAGTCCGGCAGTTGACTTCATCCCCCCCACACTGGCCACCATTTGTAACGTTTCAGTGCCACACAAATCCCGTCGGTGAAAAGCTAGCTCATCACCAAAGGTGATTTAATGTGCATATACTGTCATTTTACTCCAATGACAATTGACAGGTTTACAAATTTGCATATTAATGGAATTACTTCCCTTTATGCATTCAGTAATCGTTACAATTGGTATCCTGGTGTTGTTGTATCAGTGAAAAGTTCTGAAAAATTTGTAGTTTAATTCATGGCACCTACTTGTAAACCAGGCCATTACAAATGGCCATTAAGGGAAGATAAACAAACAGTTGATAAACGATTTGTCATATTGGCAGGATTTGTGCCTGACTGTGTGAATTCAGGACGTATGTGGAAAGTAAGAGAAACACAGAGTATTGACAACATTTTCAGAAAGTATTCAATGATTTACTTTAAAGATTAAGCTCCTAGTCCTAGTGAAAGTTGTGTTAGAGACTTGTGTACTGTACATGTTTTATTATGAAAATATAACTATATACAAGCTGGAATATTGACAAAGAACTACAGTGAAACACCGCTCGCTTGAGCATCGATGACTCGAGCACCTGGGCTCGCTCGAGCAATTCATGTGGTCCCGGCCGATTTCCTTCTATTTTCTATGTGAAATTACCATGGCTGGGTCGAGCATCGATAACTCGATCGCTCGAGCATGACACCTGGTCCCTGTGTATTAATTTACTCTCTGTTGCTTATGGCAAACTCGAGCAGAGGTGTCAAAATTTTTCACACCTTCGGCGGTCAGAATGTATCGATTAATTTAAAATTTTCGCACGCCGTGAGAATTGCATGGTCTATTCCCCGACTATCTTAAATGTATGTTTGTCGGTATATTTGACCTAATAATGAGATTAATTATTGATGAAAGGTGGAAGAAAAATTTTACTGATCAAAATTGTTATTAATTATTACTTTTTTCTGCGGGATTGAGGAGACAATTATGAGGTCTTAATATTTTAATCAACAGTTGTTTGCACGCAAATAAAGGAAATAAGATAGCCTTTTCGTAAAATTGAGACAATAATTATGAGATCTTAATTTGGAGAAGAAAATTGCGAATTCGATAACAGTATTTAAAATAAAAAAAAAAATAAAAAACAACATGAAAATAAAATGTCTTAGCTGTTTCTTCACATATGCCATTTACGATCTATCATAAATAACGTTTGCAATATGTTTTTATGAAAACGTCACGAGTGTGTTATGATTACGCGTCACCATTTCCTCTGCAAATGGTCTCGATGACAATTAGTAAAACAAACTTCAAGTTTCTTCGTATGTTGGTCAATGTTTGGGTCGCTCGAAACCATGGATAACTCGAGCATTTTGCTCATCCCCTTGCGACCTCGAGCGAGCGGTGTTTCACTGTATTTTCAAATATTTGAAAAAGTGTAATCAGTTTTGAGTCAAATTTTACTGATATTTCTTCATTCATAGCTTGGTAAGTTTTTATATGCACATTGAAAAATACATGTATAATACATCACTGTGATAGTACAATAGACTATGAATGAAATTCTAATTTATTTGATGAAAAATGTACATTATGCTTATACACTAGTTTAAAAAAAAAAAATAAATAACATTTTATTATTTTACCTGACCTGTTTGTTGTTGATTTTCTTGCACTTGTCATATAAAATCAGAGAGTTTAATTAGATTTTCATAAGCAGTATAGATTGATATACAACCATTCCAAATTTCATGGAGATATCTCAAAAAAAAAAAAAAAAGTTATGGCATTTTTGGTATAAAAAAACTTTGATAAATTCCGGTTCAGTTCCATCGACGCGACATGTCTGGAGGAAATTTTTCAAGATTTCGGTCAAATTTTAGCAAATTAAAAATGTCATAACATTTTTATTTTTAGAGATATTTTAAAAAGGAAAACAGTTCTGGAAAGCTCTCACTGAGCTCTTTAACATGATATACATTAATCTGGTCTTTTTAAAAACTTGAAAATCAGCTGGGGTTGCTACTTTAATTTACCCTTAGCTCAGATTTCCGCATTGCATTTCAAGAAGCGGAGAAAATGCAGAGAAGTTGTGGAAAAGTTGCGTAAACCTTCAGTTTCCGCAGATTCTCTGCAGAAAAGAATTTTTGTTTTACGGAGAATCTGCGGATATGCGGAGAACATGCGGAATAATGACACTTAAACATTTCTCAGTTGCGGAAATTCTGACTCTGACTATTTCGTGATGCGGAGAAGTTATACTTAGACATTTTCAGTTGTGGAAATTTGACTCTGACACCACTCCGTGCATTATTTTTTCATCACAAGCGGGCACCTGGGTAGAACCACCAACCTTCTGTAAGCCAGCTGGATGGCTTCCTCACATGAAGAATTCAACGCCAAGAGTGAGGCTCGAACCCACATCGATGAAGGGCAAGTGATATGAAGCCCAAGCGATCTTAACCACTCGGCCATGAAGGCCCCTAGAAAAAAGTTTGACTTGGGATTTGTTTTCGCTTAAAAAATCTAATAAAGCATACAATCTGACATTTCTTCAGATCATTTTTTTTTGTAAATCAATTAGATATTACAAGATATATTAAAACATTTGGAGTAAATGTTGGGGCACATCTAATTATAAATCTCAAACGTTCTTTTTTTTTCAAACAGCAGACTTATGTATGATGCCAATGCTTTGGTGAGTATGACTTAGCTTTAATTTTTCTTCAAATTCATAATAGTATGCTGAAAACAAAATAGAAAATAAATTAATATTAAATTACAAACAATTATCATGCTAGGATAGTCAATAAAAATTGCCAATGTATTTGTTTTTAACTAATTTGTACAAATTGTATAAAAAACAATGTTTAAAAGGCAGTATGTGTAAATTTCTACATGGAGAGTTGGACCAATTGTAATAAGAGCACCGCCTTGCGGGTGCTGACGCTCATCTGATTTTTTTTGTGTAATAGAAATATTGTCCTACCCATGATTTTCTAAGTCTAAAAAGGGCCATCATTCTTGCAAAAAGCAGGATAGAGTTATGTTTCTTGATGTACAGTGTCCACTTATGATGGTGAAAAACTGTTGCAAGTTTTAAAGCAATAGCTTTGATAGTTTATGAGAAAAGTTGACTTAAACATAATACTCAACCAAGAAAATGATTTTCTAAGTCCAAAAGGGGCAATAAATTTTGCAAAAAGCAGGATGGAGTTATGTTGCTTGCTGTACAGGGTCAGCTTATGATGGTGAACAAGTGTTGCAAGTTTCAAAGCAATAGCTGTGATAGTTTAAGAGAAAAAGTTGACCTAAACATAAAACTTAACCAAGAAATCTGATATTTTCTAAGTCCAAAAGGGGCCATAACTCTTGCAAAAAGAAGGATGGAGTTATGTTTCTGCTGTACAGGGTCAACTTATGATGGTGAACAGGTATTGCAAGTTTTAAAGCAATAGCTTTGATAGTTTAGGATAAAAGTTGACCTAAACATAAAACTTAACCAAGAAAAATGATTTTCTAAATCCAAAAGGGGCAATAAATCTTGCAAAAAGCAAGATGGAGTTATGTTTCTTGATGTACAGGGTCTGCGTATGATGGTGAACAAGTATTCCAAGTTTCAAAGCAATAGCTTTGATAGTTTAGGAGAAAAGTTGACCTAAACATAAAACTTAACCAAGAAATCTGATATTTTCTAAGTACAAAAGGGGCCATAAATCTTGCAAAAAGCAAGATGGAGTTATGTTTCTTGCTATACAGGGTCAGCTTATGATGGTGAACAAGTATTCCAAGTTTCAAAGCAATAGCTTTGATAGTTTAGGAGAAAAGCTGACCTAAACATAAAACTTAACCAGGCAACGCCGAAGCAGACGCCGACAACCGCACAAGTGATGACAATAACTCATCATTTTTTTTTCAAAAAATCAGATGAGCTAAGAATGGGAACGAGCTGAACGGGGGCGAACGAATCGTAAGACAACATTTACGTGTATTTTTTCGGACTTGCGTCAATTTTACATATAAATACAATCAAGACCAGTAAAACTATACCATTTAAAATGAAACTTCATATATGTTACTGCCAGTTTCAATTGAAAACATCTAAATATTGAGAAAGTACAGTCTCCCGATTGCGTTAGATCTCATGCGCCGCCATGTTTGTTTACTGAGATACCTCAGCCAATCAGCTTTTACAGGAAGTTGCTGGTTACCGGTCACATTATTCAAAAGTTGGCCATCGCAGGAGACCATTTTGTATTGGCATATTTGATTGGTTATTGTAAGAAAGAGGGTTAAATGATTCGAGTATTTCTATTGGTTTCCAAAGCTGTTGCAGTTTTTGCGCCATCTTTAAAATTTGTGAGATGTTTTTCTGTGACTTATATATATATATATAATGTTGTGCCAAATTGTGGTACTGTGTAGTAGCATACCACGCTGACCAAACAATTCAATCGTTGAGAAATCCTGCGACTTAATTCCGGAAGCAAAAGAATATAGGTAAGGGTAGACTTCTTGGAAAAAAAAACAAAGCCCCACAACAAACAATTTTCGGTCAACTCGTCCCCGATTTGGTCATTCCGTCCCGCTTGACGATTTCAAATTGGTCATTTCGGTCCCCCTTTTCAAACGTATTTTTTTAAAAAAAGAAAAAATCAAAATATGATAAATTAAGTTTTTTTTTTATTATTTGTTAGATTCCTTTTTAAGCACACAGTGATTTTGTTTACTAATGAATTTGCCTCTGAAATCTGAATACAGGCTGTAGCCCCTACAAAATTTTGAGTATTTTCCCCAGTCTTATCAAAATTTTAGCACAATCGAAATTTACAAATTTAGTTTAAATTTACCTTGAACATGATCTTACCTGTAACTGCAATTTCTGGCTTATTCTGTTTGTTAAAATGCAGGCCTCCTAGCAGGCCTGAACAAAAATAAAGGTTTTTATAAAGGCTCCAATCTATGGAAATAAAGGCCTTTTAGTGTAAAATATTAAACAAGAGCTGTCTGATGACAGCGCGCTCGACTATTCGAAGAATTGATTGAAGAATGGGGTCAAAATATTTCCATAGATTTTCAGACTAAACAAAAAAATGGATTAAACAAAAAATGTTCCTTTATTTGTGGATTTCGATTAGTCTTGCACTAAATGGCAATGTGTGACCATGATGGCAAATATGTTAAGTTATATGTTAGGCAAAACATGGATTTATATGAAAAATTTAACTAATTTCCAAGTCCAAAAAGGGCCATAATTCAGTCAAAATAGTTGACAGAGTTATGTACTCTTGCCTACAGATGGAAATCATGTTGATAAACTAGTGTTAAAAGTTTCAAAGCCACAGTTCAAATAGTTTTGACAAAATGCTGACTTGTAAAAAAAACTGAACAAATTTGAAAGTCCAAAAAGGGCCATAATTCAGTCAAAATAGTTGTCAGAGTTATGTACTCTTGCCTAGAGATGGAAATCATAATGATAAACAAGTGTTTAAAGTTTAAAAGACATATGTCAAATAATCTTGACAAAACATGGACATATACAAAACAGAACCAGTTTCCAAGTTCAAAAAGGGCCATAATTCAGCCAAAAAAGACGAGAGAGTTACGTACTCTTGCCTATTGATAGAGACTATTATACTGAAATAGATATAAAAGTTTCAAAGCCATATGTCAAACACTTTACACAAAATATAAACTGGTACGAAAAACTTAACCAAGATTTCTAAGTCAAAAGGGGCCATATTTCAGTCAAAATGCTTGATGGAGTTATGTACTCTTGCCTACAACTGGATATTGTGATGGTAAACAAGTGCTGAAAGTTTCAAAGCTTTATCTCAAAAGACTTTGTCAAAATGTGGACTGGTACGAAAAACTTAACCAAGATTTCTAAGTCAAAAAGGGGCAATAATTCAACCAAAATGCTTGATGGAGTTATGTACTCTTGCCTACAACTGGACATGGTGATGGTAAACAAGTGTTGAAAGTTTCAAAGCTTTATCTCAAAAGACTTTGTCAAAATATGAACTGGTACGAAAAACTTAACCAACATTTCTAAGTCAAAAGGGGCCATAATTCAGTCAAAATGCTTGACAGAGTTCTGTACTCTTGCCTATAACTGGACATGGTGATGGTAAACAAGTGTTGAAAGTTTCAAAGCTTTATCTCAAAAGACTTTGTCAAAATATGAACTGATACGAAAAACTTAACCAAGATTTCTAAGTCAAAAGGGGCCATAATTCAGTCAAAATGCTTGACAGAGTTATGTACTCTTGCCTATAACTGGACATGGTGATGGTAAACAAGTGTTGAAAGTTTCAAAGCTTTATCTCAAAAGACTTTGTCAAAATGTGGACTGGTACGAAAAACTTAACCAGGGTGTGACGCCGACGCCGACGCCGTGGTGAGTAGGATAGCTCTACTTATTCTTCGAATAGTCGAGCTAAAAATAAAGAGTAAATAAAGGCTATTTTTGTCGGAATTTTCGTTGAAAACACATAATATATATAGGTATTTACTAAAAAAAGTTAATTTATATATGGAAACCCACACTCTAAAACCAGATATCAGAAATAGGCATGTTTGATATTATCTCATACTGTTTGAATTATACATTATGATTGATATACATACCTAACTTAATGGGTATACCCACTTTCACTGCACATTTATATCACCTTTTTTGTATATGGTTCCTGTTTTACACATTGTACAGGCTTTCAAGCACTATTTGACAAAAATTAGGGCTATTTTTGCAAAAAAATAAGGGCTAAATTAGGACTAAATGCCCACAGGTCAACATGTCAAGCCCATCCTTTTATATATTGTTGCTTTTTGCAGGGGCACCATTCTAAAACAACTGTGTCTCCAACATAAGTTTTTGATATACAGGTATGAAATGGTGGACACTGGTGCCTTTATTTGTTTACATATTGAGGTGTACTGGAGGGGTACTTCTCTCAATTGGGGGGAGGGGGTAATTTTCCCCTGGAAAATTTTAAAATACAGGTATGAAATAGTGGGTGCTTGTGTCTTTTTTGTTCTAAATTTTGAGGCATAGGAGGATGTAGCCCCCTAATTTTAGGGAGGTAAGGATGCTGCCCCCCCACCAACTCTGAAAAAATTAAAATACAGGTATAAAATGCTTGATTGTAGTGCATGTTTTGGTCTAAATTTTGATGTGTGGCAGAGAGTATCCCTGCAGTTTTAGGAGGGTCAGGGGACTTTTCTTTCTCTGGAAATGTTTTGAAATGTAGATATCAATGGTGGCCTCTGGGGAACTTATATAAATTTGAGGTACTGAATAGGCAATCCCCTCATTGGAAGGGGGGTCAGGGGGTCCTCCCCCTGGAAAATTTTGTAATAGAGAAATGGAATGGTGGCCTCTGGTGCGTTTTTGGGCCTGATTTTGAGAAAATATCTGTTCTTTGCCAAAATAGTTGACAGCAACTTTGATGAGCCAAATGGGGGCACAGGCCTCCTGGGCCCAGCCATGGATCTCGGCCTGATCACTCAATGAAGTAAATCTATGTTTCATGAAGATGTAGCCTAGGAACTCATGGAAACTGATAGAAGCAACCCCTGAAAATGAATCTTAAAGAAAATAAACTTCAATAAATTATTTGGATGATTATATGCATGACTTTGTGCAAAAACAAATTTAAGTTCAGACAGATATTACAAAAAATTAGGGACAATTGAAAAAATAAGGGCTTTTTTAGGAATTTGTCCCTTTTTGAGCATTGTTTTAGGAATTCTAGGGAGACCTAAAAAAAATTAGGAATTTTAGGGCCACTTGAAAGCCTGAATTTGTAGTGTCTACATCAACTTTGCTCAGAATGCTGTATCTTCACCAGACCTTGTCCAGTGTTACCATACTGTAAACATCATGTCACCAGACCATTTCAAGCATTCAGCTCCATGGTACCTTATGCTGAATACATGGAACACCTATTACCTATATACAGGGCTCCGGAAATTTTGATAACTCAATCGGTCCGAAACGAAAATCCTGACATCGGCGCTACCCCACCCACCGCATTCCCAATATTACATATTTTGTAAAACGTGATAGAGTAAAGAAATAAGCATGTCATGCATTAAAACTGAGTTACCGGTCACCGCGAGTTACCATACAATGAAGACAGTTATTCAGTGTTATGTGTGATCGTTACTTTGTTTAAATTTCGATGTTTTTCCAAGAAAACACTTGCAAGGATAAAATTGCCGAGGCATTGACAATGCGTACGTAACTAGTCTAAAAGCCAACGCACGTGACTTCGGTACCGTACACACGGCAGATACTTTGTGATGTTTCCTCATTCTTTGACGGAATTCTATAAAATACAATGTGTCAAAGTGAATTACACGATACATATTCGCTGCTAAACAGCCTCAGTATTTTAAGAATACTCTGCCGTGGACCGAATGTGTACATTATGTGAACGCTGAGATCGAATTTCCCGCATGCATAGTACCAAAATGTCACGCGGGTTGGTCACTGATATTTCATTTCACTTACGTTATACTTCAATAAGCAACTACATTTTATAAAGTTATGTTCTCTTCTGATGTAAACAAAATTTCATTTTGAAACGTTTTTTTAAAGACCAATTTGATAAACAGCGCCACTCCGGTTCTCTCTATCATTCGTGTTTGCCAGTCCATTGTTTTCATTTCTTTTTTTGTACAAACGGGTTGCAAAGAAGATTTTCCACACTTGTTTCAACTGGAGCCCCAACAAATGAATCATGTAATTTTTTCAAATAAATTAATTATAAATATTATTTTTATCGGTTTTCCGTGTGATGTCTCATTAAATCAAAGACCTATAATGCACAATTATAACTCTTTGATTAAATGCAGTGACCCTTTGTTTTTTACCGCGATCAAACATAGCCTTTTGTTTGTTTGTTTGTTTGTTTTGGGTTTAACGCCGTTTTTCAACAGTATTTCAGTCATGTAACGGCGGGCAGTTAACCTAACCAGTGTTCCTGGATTCTGTACCAGTACAAACCTGTTCTCCGCAAGTAACTGCCAACTTCCCCACATGAATTATCAGAGGTAGAGGACTAATGATTTCAGACACAATGTCGTTTATCAAATAGTCACGGAGAACATACGCCCCGCCCGAGGATCGAACTCGCGACCCAGAGGTCCGTAGACCAACGCTCTTACCTACTGAGCTAAGCGGGCGGGCATAGCCTTTTGTAATAAACCATCCATCGCATTCTAGATAAAAGAAGTGGATCCCCGTCGAAATGATTTGGATCCAGTCAGAAACATTTGGAAACCAGTCAAAAATGTTTAATACATTGCAGTCGGCTGTCTGCAAACATTAAAGGATGTGCCGCGCGAGCACTGATTGCGTCACGTGCTAATTACGGACCGATTATCAAAGTGACAATCAGACCGTTTGACACGTTTATTAATTATCTGAGGGTGCGACCAACAATTTCCTGCTTGGCAGGTGATCGTGTATTGAGATATCAGACCGAAATTTATACTTTTCTCCATTTTTACGGGACCGATTTTTTTCGTTTTTTCGCTTCACGAATCGGTCTGAAAAGTCAAAAATCGGTCCAAAACCGACAAATTTTCGAAGCCCTGCCTATATATATGGTCTGGTGAACACTACTGCAAACATCTACATGTATGTGGTCTGGTGAACACAACAGCATTCTGTAAAACTCAAGATGAAAGATACCGGTACACAAGAAGTATCCTAATAACAACACTTAAAAGGGAGGGAAATACAGCAGTTTAACCATTACTTGCTTTAAACTGGCACGGCAAGCAGTCTGAACAAAAATACAGGTTTTGAGTAAAAATTACAGGCTATTTGGCCGTTTTAAAGGTTTTTTCAGAAGATTTAAAGGTTTTAAAGGTTTGCTCTGAAATTAAAGGTTTTTAAAGGTTTCACTAGGAGGCCTGTAAAATGCTTTCTAAGGAAATTTCATTATTTAACACTGATTTTGTAAATTTTATTTGTTTTTCAGATAACTCACAGTGCTGGATATATTCCCACATGTCGACCTAAGTCCGGCAAAGGTCAATAGAAAACTTGTTGTCAATGACATTTTAAAATAGAAAAATGGAAACTCCACAGGCTGCTCAACAAGACAAAATCAAAATTGTACGGTTTGATTCAGAGCCTGATTATGGACAGTAGTGGAAATGCAACCTTAGAATTGCCATAATGCAAGAAGATAAATCTGACAATTAATAGTCACTGTGAATCGTCAGAAGTGCCGGTATCATCTTCATCCTAATTAAAAAGTGAAAATAAAATAGCGTAGAGGAAAGTGGAAACTTCACAGGTCACTCAACACGACAAAAACGAAAATGTTGCAGGCTCGGTTTGATTGAGCCTGCTCATGGACGGTAGTGGAAATGCATGCTACCGTCCACGCGCTCTAGCCCTGGTTTGAGCAGAACTCAACATTTACACATGCTAAAAGTACAAAAAACAATTTAAAGACATCCGCAGATGTACTCAAATGGCGGTGAACATGGAACCTTCAGTGATAAACGTGTTGAGGCGTGTAATTCCATGAAGAGCGGCGTTTGGTCCCCAGATAAAGTAAAGGGTTTGCCCGTAACGAGAAAACAATGGGCAGAACTAAACAAACTGAAATTAAGGAAGGGGATAACTTGACCCTTTTAGTACTTTTAAATTAGTTCAATTTGTCGATCATCTATTAATTACGTTAACAGTTATTCAGCCATTTTTACGAATAATTCACAACATGGCATTCATGGCATTCACACTGTTCTGACTTTAAAAGGATGTGAATTTTGTTCTACAAAGCAGCATGAATGCATTTGCCAAGTTTGATAGTGTATACAACTGGAACTTTTGCTTAGAATAATCTTGACATGTGTTTCAGATAAATTAAATTTAGACTACTGTATTTATCATCAGATTAATGTCCACTTGCATAATTGTGCCTATTTTTAATTCATTTAATGTTTTAATTAATTAAATTTAAGGCATTTAAATATGCTTCATTGTATGAGCTTGTGTGTGAAAATATATTTAACTAAAATTAAATAAAAAACATAATTTTAAAGATTTTGAATATGATATAAGCTCACATTAGAGCGAAATGTTTTTGGCAAGCTACTGTGACCACCCCATGTCCGTCATCAAACTTTTATTCTAATTAAAGCTTGTCGTATTTAGAAATGAAAATTCTCTTAATTTTCCGCAGCTTCTTCACATTCTGATTAATTGCTGCAGATTTCAATACTCTGCATTAATTGCTTTACTTTTCCGATTCTGATCTTCACTTTAACCAAGGAATATATTGCATCTGGAATGAAGTGTTATTCAATTTGAATCACGCCTCATAAGAGTTGTAATTCATATTATAGTGATCACCCAATCTGCCCGTTATATACCTTTTGTTCATTTCAGCTTTCTTTCCTGGAAAATCGAGGCAAAGAAACGGGGAAATTTACACATAAAATGCGGATAATACTCCGCAATCGCATTCCGCAGATTCTCTGCATTCTGGATAATTGCTGCGGATTTCCTCGGCTCAATACTCCGCATTGATTGCGAAACTTTTTCCGATACCTGATTCTCTCCCAATTTCCGCATTTTTTCCGCATTCTAGTTTTGTTGCGGATCTCCGCGGCTCAATACCCCGCCTTTTTACGCATGACTTGCGGAAATAGTCCTGCAGAGGAATTGCGGAATTCCGCATTATTTGCGGAGATCTGAGCTAATCGTATCTATTCAGAGGAGGACATAATTATATGTTTCATCTTGGACCTTCACTATATTATTTACATTTATAATAGCACTGATTGGAATGAAGCTAATTTTGTGTCACATGTGATGTACATTTTATGTGCAAAATTTAGTTGAAATCTAGTCAAACTTAGACATTTACATGTATTCATGAATTTTTGTGTCACATGTGAATGATGTGATGTGAATTTCTCAATAGTTGGGTGCTCTGTTTGGGAAAGTATCACAATGGATATTTTATCAATATTGGGGTTTCAGTGATGTTTAGAATGATTTTTTCTCACTTACCGGCCTGAGAAATCTCTGATTTTTAGCAGTTGTGGAAAATATGTTCCAGGGCTCACGCTGCCAGTTGCCATTATCGCCATTTGCGATAATTTTATTTAAATGGCGAATATTTTTCCATTTTGGCGACAGGAACTGGCGATTATTTTATTTAATTGCTACACAAATAATTATGCCAAATGAGACAGTAACCCGCGGTCTGCTAGTGTAGAAAATCGATAGCGCGGACTGTTTATTACCTCGTGTATTCCAAACACGTGTCAACTATGCCGATAACATTGCCTAAGGCGGTAGGATGCAGACGACAATTAAACCGATTATAATCGGAAGTTAATCTTACTTATCTAGCTATCAATCAGACTGAACTGACAGGCTACTTTTTTTCGAACATTTTAAAACGCCAACGCAAATTTTCTTCAACTCTATATTCGACAGACGACAATTAAACCAATTTGTACGGCAGTTTCCTGATGAAAAATAAATTGCCATCTATAGTTAACGCTAATTTAATTATCTTTAAAAACATATTATAAACTTACCTAACTGTCGACGATTTCAAAATATCTTTAATCAGGATCTAGGTTAGATCTATATGTGTTTAATCTAAAATGAAATTGTTCGAAGAGAAAAAAATCTTTCTTTTTTTTCTCGAATTTTCAGAATTTGTAAAGAACGTGAATTTGTTGAAATATTACAGGCCAGATATTTTAATAGTTCTTTTAACAAGACAATTCTGGCATAATAAATATTTGTTTTGCACATTAATTAAAAAATTATTGGAAAACCCAGTCCTGTTTCTATTTTTAGAAATATGGCCGATACGGGCAAACTTAAAAAATCAACAAATAAATTTGCTTGCATACTGTAATTAGAGTAAGTAGAAACATTCTAAAACACTTAGAAATTAGTATATTTATTGAATAAAGCATCAAAAACTTGTTGACAAAAAGCAGTAATTCAGTAGTGCAGGGCCCACACTGGGCTGAAAAAAGTTGGAGCCACCTTTTTTCTCGGGAACGGTAGGGAGGGTGCTGGAGAGGTTTCCCTTCCCGCGGCGCGTTGAAAATTTTTGTTACTTCCCATAAGCAAATGGTGATATTCTAGCTATATAGGGGGACTTTTGAATGAAAGTGGGTATACCTCTAAAGCAAGTTTTGTATTTTAAAATGTTGTTGGATGTTTAAAGCAACCTGTCTGAAATATTTTTCCATTACAGCTTCTTTTTGTTGTGGGCCTACTATGTAAATGCATGGCCTGGGGGCTGTGTTTTTGGTGCTCTGTGCTTCCGAGAAATCTACCCTGATACAGGATTACATTTCAAATCCATTCCTAACTTTTAAAGACATTAAAAAGACTTGGCAAACACCTTTACTAATTACTTACTAGGATCACAGACACGGTCCAGTGTATTTTTTTTTTTTTTTTTTTTTTTATTAATATAATAAAAACAACCTTTTTTCACACAATTATGCTTTCTATATGTTAGTCAAATGAAAAAAAAAATGATGACAAAAATCCGGTCACAGTGTCGTGTATGATATTGTGACCGGATTTTTTGTCATCATTTTTTTTTTCATTTGACTAACATATAAAAAGTATATTTGTGTGAAAAAAAAAAGGATTTTTATATTAAACAAAAAATACACTGGACCCGTGCCTGTGACTAAGATACTGACGGTGGCGACAACGTCAAACAAGAGCACCGCCTTGCGGGTGCTGACGCTCATCTGATTTTTTTTAGTGTAATAGAAATATTGTCCTACCCATGATTTTCTAAGTCTAAAAAGGGCCATCATTCTTGCAAAAAGCAGGATAGAGTTATGTTTCTTGATGTACAGTGTCCACTTATGATGGTGAAAAACTGTTGCAAGTTTTAAAGCAATAGCTTTGATAGTTTATGAGAAAAGTTGACTTAAACATAATACTCAACCAAGAAAATGATTTTCTAAGTCCAAAAGGGGCAATAATTATTGCAAAAAGCAGGATGGAGTTATGTTGCTTGCTGTACAGGGTCAGCTTATGATGGTGAACAAGTGTTGCAAGTTTCAAAGCAATAGCTTTGATAGTTTAAGAAGAAAAAGTTGACCTAAACATAAAACTTAACCAAGAAATCTGATATTTTCTAAGTCCAAAAGGGGCCATAAATCTTGCAAAAAGCAGGACGGAGTTATGTTTCTTGCTGTACAGGGTCAACTTATGATGGTGAACAAGTGTTGCAAGTTTTAAAGCAATAGCTTTGATAGTTTAGGATTAAAGCTGACCTAAACATAAAACTTAACCAAGAAAACTGATTTTCTAAGTCCAAAAGGGGCAATAAATCTTGCAAAAAGCAAGATGGAGTTATGTTTCTTGATGTACAGGGTCAGCTTATGATGGTGAACAAGTATTCCAAGTTTCAAAGCAATAGCTTTGATAGTTTAGGAGAAAAGTTGACCTAAACATAAAACTTAACCAAGAAATCTGATATTTTCTAAGTACAAAAGGGACCATAAATCTTGCAAAAAGCAAGATGGAGTTATGTTTCTTGCTATACAGGGTCAGCTTATGATGGTGAACAAGTATTCCAAGTTTCAAAGCAATAGCTTTGATAGTTTAGGAGAAAAGCTGACCTAAACATAAAACTTAACCAGGCAACGCCGACGCCGACAACCGCTCAAGTGATGACAATAACTCATCATTTTTTTTCAAAAAATCAGATGAGCTAAAAATTCATCAAACCATTCATTATTTTGCCGATTTATTTATTAATTATTTGATCCATGGAAATTAAATGCATCAATCATTTAATCTGCCGTAATGACAACAAAACAAAACGATTATTTTAACCCGATAATCGGTTGCTAATTGATTGCAAATTGCATCTTCTCGCGTGTCAAGATGTTTATTACACATTGTTATATGTAAAGTAAACGCAGACTTGGTAGTACTATCCCGAAATAAGCTAATTTTATAAGGTAAAATTATCTGAACCAGTCAACAGTTTTTTTTAAGGTTATGATTTAGAACGTCTGAAACAAAATGGCGGTCCAAATTACGAACATTTTTTCATTTTCGCCACTCGCGATTTTTCTTCGCCACTTTCATCGCAGATTCGCCAAATGGCTCGAGTGGCGAACGACAGCGTGGGCCCTGTAGTGTGCACAGATGCCAAATATCAGGTATTTTCGCGACCTGATTGTTTTGTACTTTTCGAGCAATTTAAGTGCAGTTATGGACAAAAGAATCATGAAAACACTTTTATATAAAGAAAAAGTATAAACATGAATGATACTCAAGGACTTGGTAAACTTCCCATTGTATGCAACTGTGTCCATATTGTGTGTGCATGAATGGCCTGTCAATGGGGCTAATTGAGCCATTGCCCAGTCCATAATGTCAGTCAATATCAACCGTTTCAGCTGCCTTACACAAACTAAATATGTGTCCTGTAAATGCCTTCAAAATCAATCAGAATATATAGCATTTTAAACTGTTATAGTGGGATCCCACCACCAATATTAGGAGGTAATTTCCCTGAATCCCCGATTCCCACACACCCTGTTAGGGCCTACTACTTTTTAAAGCAATTAAGAAAATATATATGTTAAAATTTATCATTTTTATTTTTATAAAAAGTACACGCAAAGATCCGCATCAATTTTGGCTATTAATTTTTCATAGGTTAAAAAGTTGGCTATTATTTTTTTGAGGCCAGTGTGAGCCCTGTATGTTCTCTCACTTTAGGGAGTAAACTATACTTGCACTTTGAATCTTCTCCATATAATGTGATTACATACATGGCATAACATTTAAGAAAAACATGTTGTTTATCAAGCTTTTAGATCGGTTTCATATTGCAACTGTAAATGAGAAAAATAATAAGTCATTGTTCATAGGCACAGACAGGGAATTTCCAACCCTCTGGCATTAATAAATGTAAATAACTGCTAAATAACTGCACTTTCAATGCAAAAAAACTGCATTTTAAATGCTTTCTATATAATCTCATTTTTAAGGAAAACTGCTAAATAAATGGTAAAAACTGGCCAGAAAAACAATGCTAAATAACTACACGTTAAATGCATTTCTTTTTCCTAAGGGAACAGATCAGAGACAAAAAAATAATGTCACAAAAAGAAAATCCGAAGTCTGGACCTAAACAAATGTAGCTGATCAAATAAATATATTACAGAACATGGTGTCAGAATATGACAAATTTGTTCGGTCAATAGTTGGAACTAATGGAAAAACACCATGTATTATTCTTTATACGGACGAACAAATTACGGACATAAAGAAATTGTGTTGTACAGGTCATACTGTTTTAGGTGTTGACAAGACGTTCAATCTATGTGATATGCACGTGACTGTTACATGTTTTAAACAAGAGCACCGCCATGCGGGGCAATATACGCCCGAAGGCTTACATCATAGGATTGGAGCAAAATTTTAAGAACTTGACTGTTGTAGCCCCAAAGGACTGGAACAACAAAAGGAAAACTTCAGAAAACAAATCTAAGTCCACAAAAAAAAAAATCAAAGTCTACAAAAAATCCTTATCAGGTATAGGTATGTAAAAATACACCTTAAAATTGGAGGTACCATCCATGTTGTACCACAGAAAAGTGGTCTCGGTTTTTCCCTACGGCCAATAATAAAAAAGTTTCAAAATAAGCTATTTATAGTAACATAAAAGGGAAGTAATTAAAAAAAAAAATTTATTGTAAGTACAAAAAAGAGATCTGCCAAATAAAAACAAGACCACTGCAATGCAGAGCAATATACACAAAGCAAAGTCATATATGACCTTTGACCCTTTAGTGTGACCTTGACCTTGAAGCGAGTCATCCGGAACATGCGCTCTGCACATCGTTACAATGTGGTGAACATTTCTGCCAAGTTTCTTTGAAATCCTTCCAGCAGTTCAAGAGTTACAGAGCGGACACGAAACAAACTGATATGACTTTTGACCCCTAAGTGTGACCTTGACCTTGAAGCAAGTCATCCGGAACATGTGCTCTGCACGTCGTCTTGGTGTGGTGAACATTTGTGTCAAGTTTCTTTGAAATCCTTCAAGGGGTTCAAGAGTTACAGAGCGGACACGAAACAAACTGATATGACCTTTGACTCCTAAGTGTGACCTTGACCTTGAAGTGAGACATCCAAAACATGCGGTCTGCACATCGTCTCGGTGTGGTGAACATTTGTATAAAGTTTCCTTGAAATCCTTCAAAAGAGTTACAGAGCGGACACGAAATTGCTAACGGACAGACGGACGGACGGACGGACACCAGCGTCATAACATAATACGTCCCTTCGGGCGTATAACAAGTAACTGTTGTTTAGGAATACCACAAATCAACCCCCCTTGTTCTTCGGTCCGATGTACATACAGTGAAACACCGCTCGCTCAAGCATCGATGACTCGAGCACCCGGGCTCGCTCGAGCAATTCATGTGGTCCCGGCCGATTTCCTTCTATTTTCTATGTGAAATTACCATGGCTGGGTCGAGCATCGATAACTCGATCGCTCGAGCATGACACCTGGTCCCTGTGTATTAATTTACTCTTTGTTGCTTATGGCAAACTCGAGCAGAGGTGTCAAAATTTTTCACACCTTCGGCGGTCAGAATGTATCGGTTAATTTAAAATTTTCGCACGCCGTGAGAATTGCATGGTCTATTCCCCGACTATCTTAAATGTATGTTTGTCGGTATATTTGACCTAATAATGAGATTAATTATTGATGAAAGTGGAAGAAAAATTTTATTGATCAAAATTGTTATTAATTATTACTTTTTTCTGCGGGATCGAGGAGATAATTATGAGGTCTTAATATTTTAATCAACAGTTGTTTGCATGCAAATAAAGGAAATAAGATAGCCTTTTCATAAAATTGAGACAATAATTATGAGATCTTAATTTGGAGAAGAAAATTGCGAATTCGATTACAGTATTTAAAATAAAAAAATAAAAAACAACATGAAAATAAAATGTCTTAGCTGTTTCTTCACATGTGCCATTTACGATCTATCATAAATAAAGTTTGCAATATGTTTTTATGAAAACGTCACGAGTGTGTTATGATTACGCGTCACCATTTCCTCTGCAAATGGTCTCGATGACAATTGGTAAAACAAACTTCAATTTTCTTTGTATGTTGGTCAATGTTTGGGTCGCTCGAAACCATGGATAACTCGAGCATTTTGCTCATCCCCTTGCGACCTCGAGCGAGCGGTGTTTCACATGTTGTACATGACAATAGCGACTTTGAATCATACTGCCACTTTTTCCATCATCTTGAAATGATGCAACATTGCACAAACTGGTCATAGGCAGTGACGACGAACATGCTCTAGTCAAAGCAGTAACAACTGCTTTTTCTGAAGCAACCCATGTCCTCTGCACCCGACATCTTAGAGAAAATTCCAAGCAAAAGCAATTGACGACGAAGTTAACTTAAGGGACAGAAATATGATCCTTGACAAAATCGTTGGAAATGACAGCATCATAGACGCAGATGACAGCATCTGCTTTGACGAAAAGTGTGACCAACTAGAGACCGAATGTACGGCCATTTCAGAAAACTTTGTCACATACTTCAGGGACAGGCTTCAGCCACACCTTAAAGAAAAGGTTAATGCGCCTGCTAGAAACGACAAAAATGGCCACAACTGGACAAATAACAACTGTGAGTCGGTCAATCATGTACTTCAACAGACAGTTGACTGGAAGTCAAAGCCTATCTCAGACTTGGTAGATTCTCTATACTACTTTGTCGAGGGTCAATACAAGGATCTTAGATCTGCTTTGCTTAGTACCGGTGAATTCCGTTTGGCTGAATCTCATGCCAAATTCCAGGTGACACTAAGACTCAATGGACTGACATGACGTCAGACCAGAGGAACCGAATGTACAGACGATTCAGACAACATGCTATTGAAAAACCAGGTTTCATGACATCATCGGACGGGAAATCAACTATCGTTGCGCCGCGTACGCATGGTAGAAAACCAGGTCAAAGGAAACGAAAAGGTCAATGCAAAAACTACGACAATAAAACAGACAAAAGTCGGTGATTAAATTGTATTTTTGTTTTCAGCAGCTTTTAAGGTGTCCTGCTATACACTCGCCGTGTCCTCTTGTTGGGAGCTCCATTTTTTGGGGTGGTAGTGTATAGCTGGCACAACTAGAGCTATCACTAAGGGTGATGAATGTACTCCCCCCTCATGCACTGACACAGTACATTGCAATTTGACGCACACAAGATTGCATAATTATGTGGACTGTATATATATAGACTGTATGTATACAGTATAGTAACAAAAAACAAAGTCCCATAACTATGCAGAATATTTATCTAAAAGAATGTAACATGCACCATGCACAACTAGGGTTGGTACTGATCACTTGTGTTAAGTTTCATTAAATTGTGTGCAAGGGTTTGGTAGATTAGGCACGCACAAGATTGCATATGCAGACTGTATGTACATAGTATGTTAACAAGAAACAAAGTCCCATAACTCTGCAATTTCTGTCACTGAAAGAACCTAACATGCCCCGTGCACAACTACTGTTGTTACTGATCACTTGTGTGAAGTTTCATTAAATTGTGTCAAGGGGATGAGGAGAGATGGTGCGCACAAGATTGTGTCTATGTATATAGTATAGTAACAAAAAAAAACAAAGTCCCATAACTAAGAGAACCTAACATGCCCTATGCACAACTACTGTTGGTACTGATCACTTGTGTGAAGTTTCATTAAATTCTGTCAAGGGGATAAGGAGAGATGGTGCGCACAAGATTGCGTCTACTGACAGACGGACAGACAGACAGACAGACAGACAACCTGAAACCAGTATACCCCTCCTTACAACTTTGTTGTCGGCGGGTACAATAAAAGTTTGATTACCCTGAAACAAAAGTACAATTTAATTTATTAACATTTGGACATATGGTCTTCCGAACATGATATCAGATTTCACATGTATATATTTTTGTGTACATTTAAAAGACTTTATACAACTGTTGATTTGATTTTACAATACTGTTGGTTTTTTGACAGTTCATTTACATCTGATATACAGTATAATTCTTGGAAAATATACATATTTTTACTTGCGAATGTGATATAATTTTATGAATATATATACATATGTTTTTAACATCTTTACATGTGTCAGTCTATTTACATACATTTACATTTTACATATCGCAATAATTATTTATATAGAATCTGTGTCATCTTTTATTATGTATTAACATCTTTACATATAACAACGATTTATATTTTTTAACATGTTTAGATTTAACAATGATTTATACTATTTAGTTGTATATTTTTACATGGCACTTTATTAAATGATATTTATGTTTGGTTAACTTCCGTATATACATTTTACATGAAATTACAGATGTGATATTTTATAGATCTACCTATGTATTGTTGAATTAAACCGATGTGTGTATTTCTGCTTTTAAATTTGATTGTGTTTTTATTGTGTATGTTTGATACTGTATTTATTTGACATGATATATAATAGTAAATATTTTTTTAATAATAAAATGTTCTGTTTTATAAGTACATTGTCACCATCTCGAATACAAATTAAAAAGTGGATATCTCGGTTAGTAATTTGAACGTCTCGCATATTTTACAGTAACACCGGTAAACACGTTGAAGAACTGAAAAACACCTCCTCAACTAATTTTTATGTAGTGAAAACTGAATTCCAAAACAACTTTAATCTCAAATGATGTTTACAATCTTATAAAAATTTAATGTCATGTGAAATCTGATACTTTTCTTTATTTCCAATGAGTTTTCTGAGTGTTTTCCGGTTTTTCTACGCATTTACGTAAACCCGTAAAAACACAAATGCTCAACAATGTGACTCATTACTGTTACAATACAGTTATTTCATCACCAGATGATTAAAATACATGACATTAACCTAAAATCAATCATTATTTACAGTTTTCTTTATTTTTTTGGTGTTTTTTGGTGTTTTCCGGTTTTTCGGTGTTTTCCGGTGCTTCTACTTTCCCAAATTTAATGAAATTCTACCAAATGTTAAGTTTGTTAAGTACAAATATGTGGATTTTTAACTCTGAAGTTACAAAAGAAATCTGAACGAAACTGTGTGTGCACAACCACATTATGGTGCTCTAAATTCTGTTTAAGTTTTATAGTGCAAATATATCAAAAGGTATGATGCAGAAATTGCCATATTTATAGAACCCTATATAGTTAACACTAGAAATTTCTAAGGGCCATAACTCTGGTGTTACTTGGGCAATCTGACTGAAACTTGACGGGCCCCATAACCTCATAGTGGTGGACATGTATAATGAAGTTTGTTTGAAAAAAATATAAAATAAGGTATATTTTTTTTCTTCTACCAAATGGTTTGTTATGTACAAATATGTTGAATTTTATACAATTAAAGGGCAATAACTCTGAAGTTACAAAATAAATCCAAACCAAATTGTGTGTACACAACCACATTATGGTGATCTAAATTCTGTTTAAGTTTCATAGTTCTAGGTCAAATATATCAAAAGTTATGATGCAGAGATTGCCATATTTATAGTACCCTATATAGTTAACACTATAGAAACTTCTAAGGGCCATAACTCTGGTGTTACTAGGGCAATCTGACTGAAACTTGATGGGCCGCATAAACTCATTGTGGTAAACATGTATATGAAGTTTTATTTAAATATTCCCAACCACTTCCTAGATATGGCTCCGGACGGACGGACAACACCAAAACTATATCCCTCCGACTTTTGTCGGGTAATAATAAAACATCATCAAAACACAGTATAGCATTAGTATTTTGTTATAGTGTTTTTTTCCCCCTTTTTTTTTCGTTTGGGTTATTATAAGAGCAATAATCTTTTTTGTTCAAACATCTTACAAACAACTGATTAAAATTCACTTGCAAGGACGTTCATTCAGAGCCAGAGGCAACAGAAGCCATAGAGGTAGACCGGCACTCTTGAGATCCAGGACTTTATCTTCCAATAGCCACTCCACCAGCAAAAACAATGATGGCACAAACTGAGGAAAAGTAATTGCAAAGGTGATTGATGACCAACCCCTTGCCAGAGATTGAAGAAGTACTTCAAGAATGATTTCTACCATGACCGACAAACTGTCATCTTGCCCCGAATAAGGACATGATCCTTTGTAGTAAAATTGACGAAGTCTTAGAAGAAGCTAAAACCAAATAGGGATATCATTGACCTATACATCTACAGATTGAAGCCCAAGAAAGAGAGAAACAAGAGCTGTCACTAATGGTGACAAATGCCCCCGCAGCACCTTGACCTTTGACCTGGTGACCCCAAAGTCAGTAGGGGTGGTGTACTCAGTAAGTACTATCAGCATGTGAAGTTTGAAGGTCCTGGGTGCAGTGGTTCGCGAGTAAAGTGCCTTCATGCAAAAAGTTAACTTGGTCCCTGTGACCTTGACCTTTGACCTGGTGACCACAAAGTCAGTAGGGGTAGTGTACTCAATAAGTACTATCAGCATGTGAAGTTTGAAGGTCCTGGGTGAAGTGGTTTGCAAGTAAAGTGCCTTCATGCAAAAAGTTAAGTTGGCCCCTGTGACCTTGACCTTTGACCTGGTGACCACAAAGTCAGTAGGGGTAGTGTACTCAATAAGTACTATCAGCATGTGAAGTTTGAAGGTCCTGGGTGCCGTGGTTCGCGAGTAAAGTGCCTTCATGCAAAAAGTTAACGTTGTGACGAACTAACGAACGGACGGACAGTTGAAAATTAATATGCCCACCTTCGGGGGCATAAAAACATTCTGAGAAAAAGACCTGGTAAGGGATATGGCAAACATCAATAATTGTTTCCTTATTTGTGAGAATCATACATTTGTTACATGTAGGTAAATAATGTATTGTTCATGTTTTCTTAAGGGTATCTTATTCATGATTTAATGGAATATATACTTTTTCAGCACATGTAATGAAACACTAAAAAAACATGGAGTATATTTTGTTAGTGTTTTGTATAAACTTGAAACATAATTTGCATATCAATGTTTTATTGGTATTTTGTTAGCAATGTTTTGTTAGTATTTTGTTACCTCATTTGCATGTCATTTCCTATACTAATAAAACATCATCAAATTACTACTAGTGTTTTGTTTCCCCTTTTTTTCGTTTGGGTTACTATAGGAGCAATAATCTTTTTTGTTCAAACATCTTACAAACAACTGATTAAAATTCACTTGCAAAGACATTCATTCAGAGCCAGAGGCAACACAAGCCATAGAGGTAGACTGGCACCTTATATACTCCTGA
>NW_026460863.1:0-59630 GCF_021730395.1 Mercenaria mercenaria | reverse complement strand
CACTATGACCTTGACCTTTGACCTACTGCCCTCAAAGTAGAACTTGACCTGTATTTTATAATAATACACCTGTGTACCAAAATTTATTATCCTAGGCCCAAGCGTTTTCAAGTTATCATCCGGAAACCGTTTAACTGTTCTTGGTCACTGTGACCTTAAATTTATTATCCTAGGCCCAAGCGTTCTCAAGTTATCATTCGGAAACCATTTAACTGTTCAGAGTCACTGTGACCTTGACCTTTGACCTACAGACTTCAAAGTCGAACTTGAACTGTATTTTATGATGTTACAACTGTGTACCAAAATTTATGATCCTAGGCCCAAGCGTTTTCAAGTTATCATCCGGAAACCGTTTAACTGTTCAGAGTCACTGTGACCTTGAATTTATTATCCTAGGCCCAAGCGTTCTCAAGTTATCATTCGGAAACCATTTAACTGTTCAGAGTCACTGTGACCTTGACCTTTGACCCACTGACCTCAAATTCAAACCTGACCTGCATTTTCTGATGTCAGACCTGTGTACCAAACAATATTTAAATCGGTCAAGCCTTTCATGAGTTATCATCCGGAAACCATGAAACCATCGGACCTACCGACCGCCAAGCTCACTCCTATATATCACCCCCACCCCCCTCACCCCCAACTTCGTTTTGTGGGGGTATAATAAACATAGGGCTATGGTGTCTCTAGATCACACACATGACTTTCACAGCTCAATGGGGTAACCCTTTAAGAAAGTGATCAAAGAAGTTTTTCTGCCAATTTTAACTGCTTTTGTAGCAAGACTGAAGATTCGGGAGGTAGGACTTTCACAGACTTTCAAACAGCAAAATCAGAATGAATCGAATTATTCCGGTACAAAGCCATCAAATGAACATTTCTGAAAACTCATTTTGAAATTGGGCTAGTGGTTTCTGACTAGGACTGAGGGAAAAGATTTATAGGATGAATGTTTTTGTTTGTTTGCGTTGGGTTTAACGCCGTTTTTCAACAGTATTTCAGTCATGTAACGGCGGGCAGTTAACCTAACCAGTGTTCCTGGATTCTGTACCAGTACAAACCTGTTCTCCGCAAGTAACTGCCAACTTCCCCACATGAATTATCAGAGGTGGAGGACTAATGATTGCAGACACAATGTCGTTTATCAAATAGTCACGGAGAACATACGCCCCGCCCGAGGATCGAACTCGCGACCCAACGATCCGTAGACCGACGCTCTACATACTGAGCTAAGCGGGCGGGTTGGATGAATGTTTTAATAATAAGAAGAATAATTAATATCATATCTCTTGTCATAAATAAAACCTGTTATGCATCGACATGCGTTTTGCTTTTTACTATTTGCGTTTTGTTTTTTGCACCAGGGTTTCATATTATGCAGTTATGTACATGTTAGAAAATACTACACCAAAAACAAAAAAAAAAACACATGCAAAAAGCAAAAACCATGAAACAAAACACTAACAGCAAAAATCAAGACGCAAAAAATCCCAAAATCAAAACGCTGAAAGAATAAAATATATTGTATAGGCAGGCCCATAGCTGCACTGAGGCACAGGGAGGCCGGTGCCTCCCTGTTTTTCTGCCAAGATTATGAGAAAAAAGGGATATGTTTTGAGTCACCATATTAAAAGGCATAACCGAACTGAGGTACTATTATTTCATTTTATTTGTTAAACTATTTTCCGCCAATTTTTTAATATCACGAATAAGTACATTATACATGGCCGTAGCGAGATACTAAATTTTTCCGAGACACGAGTATGTGCGTTTGTTCGTAGTTGTTAGGTAAATTTGAATGGTAAAGGCAAAGCCCCGACAGGCATTCATTTGCAAGGTTGTGTCCCAGCCTCCTCCATAGGAGGGTGTCTGGGGGCTCCCCAAAAAATAGGATATATGATATGAAAACCACACTTTTCCCTAAAAGTGCCGTCTAATGTTGCCTTCATGCTGAAAAGGACATTAGTTTTCTATAAAAAAAGTTCTTCTTTCATACAATGACAAGGATGTTGCTACAAAGACTGGATATCAGTATAACTCACGTCAGAGGTAAGGGAAAAATGCGTTTTAACAAATTGTTTGCGAAATGAAATGAAAATAAAACTTCATTAGGTTGAAAAGAACATTCAAATCCGTATCAGTTAATGATTACAGCATAAATGGAGTTTTATCAACTGATCACGATACCACATGTTCTACCTATCGTCTGCTTCAACAAGAATTTCGCGCATAATATTCTTCAAAATAAATAAAAATAAACCGCGCCGTTCTCCATCAATGATATTATGTTAAAAATGAAATACATATAAACTATAATAATGACCATACTTTGAAATAAATTAGGTTTGAAAAAAAAATATATTGTAGGAAATTAGACATAAAGTAGCTAGAAAATATAGGTATGTAAACTTTTCTAGTGCCCCTACCTCCCGATCCAAAGGTTCCGTAAATCGTTGCTCCGGCTATAAGTGCTCAAGTACGAAATGACGATGGGAGGGATGCGAATTTTAATTCGGGATCCGAATGTTACACGCATGAAAAATGCAATCCTTGTGAATATTTGGGAATAGCCATTTGGTTGGTTTAACAGGCCTATTTTATTACATATTTAGGACATTTATGTTGATCTGTGATAGAAGTATACAGTACAGTCCATAAAATAAACAAACGTGTTTGTAAACATGGACGGATCCAAACGGAAGGGGAAGAAGTATTTTATAGAAATATTTCGATGGCAAAATACAATACATATCCGTAGCCCTGACCAACCTAAAAACCGGGCAAGTCTATTTTATAAGTGCAACATCACGGTTGACCCATTTAAACGAGCTGTACATTCTGCCTTAGAGGTCAGTTACAACATTAAGTAGCCAATCAAGAAACTTCCCAAACTGACTATTCTATGGTACCGAATAAAAAATACTAAGACATTGTTTTGATATACTTACAGGCAACACTTTGGCTGATGCTACAATACTGAAGCTTATTTGAAACCGAATGCTAGGTAAGATCAAAGTTTAAACTGGTATCTACAATGTTTGATATAATTTGTTTTAGACAGACACTATGGATATATTTAAAGCTGTAAGACTTAAAGTGTACTCCACGAATATACTTTTTCTAGCATGATAAATATATAAATTTTTAATCGTATGAAAAACTCACGAGTACAATTTTGAAGCAATGGTAAGGGTTAACGTGTAACAAGAAGTTATCATTAGGTTCAACACATCCGACCGGAAGAGTTTTGCTATTGATCATTTAAATTCTAAATTTGACGGGAAACTTATTCTGCCACGCTCTTATGAATAAAATTTTTTTGACAGTGTTTTTTCCTGCTATTTTTTAAATGACCTTACATTTACAGTATTATCGCTTTTTTCTGTTTATATTATTCGAACGCAGTTATTATGAACTTTTCTCTTACGTCTCCCATTGGTAAAAGACAGTTTTTTTCCTGCTATTTTTTAATTACCCTACATTTACAGTATTACGGTCTTTTCTGTTATATTATTCGAACGCAGTTATTGGGAGCTTTTTCTCTCATTTTGTTTTACAAATGCAATGACACTGCAACTTATGCCCATATTACCAAGTAACGAGATCCAAGCAACTAAAAGGGCACAAAACTTATCTTGTCATAGGTATGCATTTCGCTATTTACATTCAAAAGCAGTTTCACCATTTTTTTCATAGTATTTTAGATAATTTTTGTTTGCATTTAGCAGCGTTTAGATTATGACGCAAATGTATCTGATATCATATACTGTTATTTTGACAGTAAATATTTTTTGACCGGTAACTTGATTCAGTATTATATCTTATAAATCTTTTGAAGATTACTAAAATTTCTTTACTGGAGTGTCTGAGTAATGAAAGGATATCAGATTATGTTAACCTGACATCCACTTCTTGTAATAGTGGTAAAACTTTTGTTGGTATTAACCAGTATGGTATCATCTACATTAAATTTTTTAAGCAAGAAAATAAAAGTGCGCGTCTACAGTAGAAATTATTAAATGAATGACAGTTGTGAAATATTTACTTAGCTGAAGGACTAGGAGTACCAAAATCTGCATTAAGAAAAATTTGAAATCTATATGCTTTATGCAAGTACATTTATTTTGACCGTATCCCAGAGTTTCAGATATGCATATGCAACAGAAGTGTTTTATCAATCACTCCACTTGCTAATAAATTTTATTAAACAAGAGGGCCAAGATGGCCCTAGGTCACTCACCTGAGAAACACACCATAATACACCATAACAGTGTAAACATAGACCTAGTGATTGCATGGAATAAATATTCTGACCAAGTATCATTAAATTTGGAGCAAACACAAGTATTTCTTTTATTTGACCTAGTGACCTAGTTTTTGACCCCAGATGACCCATATTCAAATTGACCTAGATTTCATCAAGGAAATCATTCTGACCAAATTTCATAAAGATCAATTGAAAAATACAGCCTCTATTGCATACACAAGGTTTTTCGTTGATTTGACCTAGTGACTTAGTTTTTGACCACAGATGACCAATAACCAAACTGTATCTAGATTTTATCAAGGCAATAATTCTGACCAAATTTCATAAAGATCAATTGAAATATACAGCCTCTATTGCATACACAAGGTTTTTGTTTGATTTGACCTAGTGACCTAATTTTTGACCCAAGATGACCCATATTCAAACTTGACCAAGATTTTATCAAGGCAATCATTCTGACCGAATTTCATGAAGATCAATTGAAAAATATAGCCTCTATCACATACACAAGGTTTTTCTTTGATTTGACCTAATGACCTACTTTTTGACCCCAGATGATCAATATTCGAAGTTGACCTAGATTTCATCAAGGCAATCATTCTGACCAAAATTCATGAAGATTAATTGAAAAATACAGCTTCCATCGCATACACAATGTTTTTCTTTAATATGACCTAGTGACCTAGTTTTTGACCCCAGATGACCCATTTTCAAACTTGGCCTAGATTTTATCAAGATTATCATTCTGACTAAATTTCATGAAGATTACTTGAAAACTACAGCCTCTATCGCATACACAAAGTTTTTCTTTGATTTGACCTAGTGACCTAGTTTTGACCCTAGATGACCCATTTTCAAACTCGGCCTAGATTTCATCAAGGTAATCATTCTAACCAAATTTCATGAAGATCAGTTGAAAAATACAGCCTCTATCGCATACACAAGCGAAATGTTGACGGACAGACAGACAGACGACAGACAGACGACAGACAGACGCCGGACATTGGGTGATCAGAAAAACTCACCTGAGCATTGCTCAAGTGAGCTAAAAAGGAACGTCTTAATTGAACGACTGTAAAATCGAGGTCTGACAATTCTTCAAACATGTCCTCGTAAGTATGCAATCTAAATAATTTGTAACAGTTTTTATGAAGGGGAGGAGGCGGGGGTATGTAGTGTTTAATACCAAAAAATCAACCTGGCTACGGTCCTATATTTTCTTCTGAAATCATATCTACAAAAAATACAGTTTACTAATATATGCAAACATTGGCACTAGCCTCATGCCCTCGTCTGATCTGTTTTGTTGCTTCTTTTGGTATTTGATAGAATTAAGCCCAGCTCTAGCTGAGGAAAGTCAAGCGTGCTGTCTTTGCTGTCTTACGGAGAGCTCTTGCTTTTATTGAGCTTAAATGTAATTTTATATCAGTTTTTAATTAACGATTAGCAACTTTTACAACATTTCGGTTTTAACACTGTAATTACATGTACATGTGAGAGGTATATTTACCCTTTTTGTTTTTAGACTTTGCCACAGTTTCAAAGCTATAAGTAAAACGGTTTACACTAAATATGAACTGCTACGAAAAACTTAACACCAAGATGTGTACGTTAAAATGGGCCATAATTCAGTCAAAATCCTTGACAGAGTTGTGTACTGTAGTCTTAAACTTGATAAGGTGATGGTACACAAGTGTTGAAAGTTTCAAAGCTATATGACAAAAGGATTTGTCAAAATGTGAACTGATACGAAAAACGTCACCAAGGTGTGACGACGACGCTGTTGTGAGTAGGACAGCTCTCCTTATTCTTCGAACAGTCGAGCTAAAATGAAATTTTAGGGAGACATTATGCACACATTAGATAAAAAATATAATCTATTAAACCGTAATAGAGATATAGAGCAAATCTGCCTTAGCGATCAACTGTATTAAGTAGCTAATCAACAAACTAATTTCAGCATGACTTAAGCAGCTATCTTTCCTAAGCAGTCACGCTGAGTCGCTCCCTTTGATGGCTGCTTAAGATAGGTTATAGGCTCATTTGAATTTGTTTGCTAAAAACTCTATTGTTTTTGAATGGAAAGTACTTCAATATTGTTTTCATATATGGGCAACACCATGAGCCCTCATCCTTGGCCCTGATGCTACAATTAAGGAGCATATTTGAAAATAAAAGGGGAAGATCAAAGTTTGAATTTGGTATCTACAGTGAATTACTTAATTTGTTTGACACAAATATTATGGACATGTTTCAAGCTATGAAAACTAAAAGTGCTATACGCGTATATACTTTGCAAGTATGATAAATTCGTATAAATTAATCGTACAATCTTGAACAATGCATTGTATATAACGTAGCAATTAGACTCCACACCAGTGACCGAAAGAGGTTTAATTTTGAATCGGAAAATTGTTTCGCTACTCTTCGTGGTATAAAAGGAGTTAAATGCGTTTCCCATTTCTACAAGACGGCAATCTTTTGAATTTCACATCTTCCATTAAATCATTTCATTACAGTATGCGGCTGCTGTCTGTTTCTATTATTCGAACGGAGTTATCAGGTGCTTTTTATTCCTATTGTATTTCACAAATTCAATGACAAGTTGCAATTTATGCCCATATTACCAAGTAATGAGATCCAAACAACTAAAAAGGCATAAAAACTTACTTTGCGGCATTCATTACGCTTCATACATTTTAAGATCATTTTTTTCCACAGTATTGTATATATTATTCCATTTAACGGGTTTAGATTACGATTAAAGTGTAACTTAATGAGTAACATTTTTGACTGCAAAACTTGATTTAGTATTATATTTGGTAAATCGTTTGAAAATTATTAAAATTTCTTTTCTTTACTTGCGTATCTGAATCATGAAATGATATCTTAATATGTCAACCTGACATCAATTTATTGTTATAGTTGTAAAATCATTTGTTGAAAATCACTCACTGTACAAATTAGACTTCAGTAAGAATGTGATAGATTAGTAGGGTGGAAGGTAGCCTTTAGTGCTATATTTAGAGTTTTAATTTTAAGTACGGTCAAACTTGCCCGAGAGACCACAACAATCAATGACTCAGATAATAACCCTACCTTGCATTCATCCATACAGTCATCTGTATGTCACAGCTTAGTGAAAAGATATTATAATGTAATGTATTTTTCTTGGTAAATACTGAATAGTTTTTTCTTGTTTTTATACAGAATCAAGAAATCTTTATTCAGATTTGAGCTATGAGCTCCTCATCCCTACAACATATACATATCAAAGCAAGGTCATCAAATATTAAAATATATTTACAAAACATTTAAAATACAGTAATCGCTATAAGTGTCAATTGAATGTGTTATATTACAAAACATAAAACACTCACCAATTGTAAGATAAAGGTATCATCAGTATAAGGTATTGTTAAATAATAATTATGTACTTGGATATATACATTTTGAAATACTTATTTAATGTTCTAACGTATTTCTTCTTAGTTTCAATGCACAGTTGATAAAACAGGCTAAATTATTAAGTGTCTCTTTGTTTGCACATGACAAAAATTTAATAAATTTCCACATATTTGATCGTTCATAGTAATATCTGTCAATATAAAGTTTTCTCAATATTTTATAACGCGGCAAACACATATCATATGAAACTCATCGTCTACGTCCCTAGAACCACAGACATCACAGGTTCGTTCACTTCTGTCAATTTTGTTAGACCATAACGTCCAGTTTCAACTTTTAGATAATGTGCAGAGACTCTGAAATATGTTAACAATCTTCGGTATCTTTTATCACTTACGATACTGAGGTAACCTGCATATTCATAGTCTTGTTTCAGATGCTTATAATCAATTAGCACCTGGTTATTTTGTACACTGTTTCTCCAGGTTTGTATGAAATTGTCAATAAGCCTTTGCCTGCACAATGGTATGAACTGTTTTACATTTATTACAGCAGGCGTTTCCCATACATAGCCAAAACCATTTACGTATAACATGTCCTTTACATAACAACACCAGTTTACTTTATTATTATACATATCACTCAAAAAGTTTTCGTCGAAACTTCTTTTTTAGACTCACAATGTCTACATGGTGGGGTTCCTCAAGGCTCAGTCCTTGGACCTCTTTTATTTCTTATCTATGTAAATGATATAGCTGATTCACTTTTAAATATTACTAGACTTTTTGCAGGTGATAGTTCTCTAGCCGTATCAACAAGTAACATAGATACGATGGAAGAAACTCTTAATCATGACCTCCACAAAATTAAGTTATGGTCCAATCAATGATTAGTGAAATTTAACCCTTCTAAAACAGAAGTTATGTTTTTTCCTATTGTAATAGAAACCGCCTAAACTTATATTTTGATAATGTACATCTAACATTTGTTGAACATCATAAACATCTCGGTGTTACATTTAGTCAGGACGGGTCATGGCATGAACATATCGCCACTATAGTCTCATCTGCCTCGAAAATTTTAGGGTCAATGAAAATGTTGAAATTTCAATTTCAACAAAAAACCCTCAATCAAATATATATATCTTATTTACGTCCACGTCTGGAATATGCCTCTTTGTTATGGGATAATTGTGCTAATTATGAGAAAGAAATATTAGAAAAAATACAATACGAAGCTGCAAGAGTTGTAACGTGTTTAACAAGATCAGTATCTATTCAAAAACTATTAAAAGAAATCGGATGGGTATCTCTTGCGGACAGAAGAAAGATTCAGAAATTAATATTAGTATACAAAGAAAAACATCATTTATTGCCATTGTACTTATCACAGTTATTCCCCCCTTTAGTCGAAAATGCATATGAAAATCAATACTGGTTGAGAAATAATGTTAATTATGTATCAATGGCGAGGAGAACAGAACATTTATTCTAAGTCCGTCATCCCTTCAGCAATACAACTTTGGAATGAATTACCTTAAGATATTAGAGAATCAGAATCATTAGCAAGTTTCAAAAGAAAACTCAAGGATTTATACAAACCATCAATTGTTCCATCATATTTTACAAGTGGCGATCGCTCACCATCCTTTCATCAAGCACGCATTAGAAACAATTGTAGCAATCTTAATTCAGATTTGTATAACAATCACCTTATCGCAAATCCTGCATGTAACTGTGGTGCTTTAGTAGAAGATGCCGAACACTTTCTATTTAAATGTCCAAAATACAACAATCAAAGGAGAAATCTTTTTATAAATACACGTCAGTTCCACCCTCTTAGCACGAATAAATTACTATTTGGTATTGATATCCTGAACGATGCTCATAATAGGCTCTTATTTCATCAAGTACATCATTTCATAAAGGAAACTAAGAGATTTTGATAACTATTGTACTATTTTACTGTTTAGTTTTCTGTATTTTAATGATGTACATCAAGATAGAATGGACCACTGCTAAAATATTACATACATGAAATGCATTGGACTGGGAAGGTGGCATCTATATTGGATCTGCGGCAATTGTATTGTATCTTTTTTTTCGCTTTTCTGTAATATATAAATGTTTTTTTTTTTTGTTGCTGTTTTTTTTTTTGCAGTACCATACTATATTTTCTTTTTTCTTTTTCAATTCCTGATTTGATTGTCCACATATATCACAAAACGACAGTATTTCTAAATAACATATAGTCTGCTTTGTCAGGGGAGGGCCCCCGATAATGTTGTTATAACTTCTGGCCCAACCCTTTTGTATATTTACATTGATGTATTTATGTATGCTTGTTGTATGTGTGTGTATTAAATGTGTATATATCTACAATAAAATATGATTAAACTAAAATTATACATATCGGTTTTCAACCGTTCATATACAGTGTTTATAATGCAATTACTAGCTTTAATTACTTTAAACCAGTATTTCAATATTATTACATATCGGTTTCTTGAATTATTTCTGTTTCTCTTTTATAAATGATATATGATATGGTTCCAATGACATTATATCTAAATTTCAGATTAAATAGTGGATCTGAATTTATTTTATTAGACTTACAACATTTTCTGATATCATACAATATGCATGTATCTTACAATTTTCCGTCATTGAGAGAAGTTATTCCCGCAATAATCGGGATGAAATATTTATCAATAGCTTGATAGGTAGGACCATCTGCAGGAGCGGCTACATGGAAATTAAAAACATTAAAACAACATGCTTAAAATGATCAATTCAAAGCTTTAACGCTCAGCCTTACGTTTTGAGATAAAAAATCAAACAACACCAAATCATAGAAAGAAAGAGTTGTTTCACATGAAAATTGAACAGTTGGTTCATGTTCTTGCGAAAGAAGTTTTATGGTATGCATACCTAAATAAAACGTGGCGCTTATCTGACTGAATGCTGTAGGCATAGGAAATAAAGATCAATATAATTGCACCTTTACTAATCCTACCAGGTGTTCTGTATTACAAAAGTGCTTCTATTGTGATATTTTGATACAAGCAAAACTGTATTATCTGCACTATTAATTACTTACTGGTACTTCATTTTATTATTGGCTTGTTAAAAGTTTTTTTTTTACCATATGTAAGTTGACAGAATCATAGGAACCATGTTTTGCGGGGTAAATCAAACACAAATGAATAAATCCTAAATGTTTTTGTTGTGCAAAAAAGTATGAGTGTCTAAAACAGTTTTCATTTTCCACTCAATTGTGTAATTGCAAGGGAAGTAAACTAATAGATATCTCTGCTTATAAGTACTGCCCAAGGCAAGAGTTGTCATTCTTTGTGGATCACAACTTTAAATTGAAAATTAAAACTTCTGTTATTGATATTCACAAAACTATCATAAACTTCACATTTGTGAAATCATTTTTGGTTATTTCAAGGACTTGGAAATCAATTTCTAGACTTTATTTAATGTATTACTATCATGGAAAATTTTAGGGTCTATCTCTAAATGTTGATATTTTTTTTCTAAATTGATTCATTTTGACATTACAACAGAATGAAGTATTGCAATCACGCGGTTTTGTTCTTTATACACACCTTTGAACATATAATTTCTAAAAAGTCACAATTATACGTACAGCATTTCAAAACTTCGTCATAAGGTTTCTCTCACTTGAAAGTTAAGAACTTATATCAGATACACTTATTAATTGTTCATAAGTATGGAATCTCCCCTTTATACTTTTTTTATATATGTGTGACTTTTTTAGATTTTGATTAACTTGTAAGTATAACTTTATGACAACATTTGATCTTTTAGATCTGACATGCCATACGCACTTTTTATCAAAGTGCTGAATTTCTAAAATGTAATTTTATTTAAAGAAGACTGACAAAATATATTATGTATTAAGTACATTAATTTTGTATTTCATTTCTGTATTGCATTTGTAAATGTATAAACTATGTTGCTTCTTTCAAATTTTCGTTTCACGTCAGCCATGCTAAAAAGTTTATACATGAACATATATACATTTACTCAACTGAAGATGTAAGAACCAAGCAAATATGACCATATGCCTTTAAATTAGCGTTTTAGAGTGACAATAATCGCAATTACGTTGGCTATTTCAAAATTCTTATTTTTCTGTAGACCTACATTAACTATACTAACTAAAATGTACGGGAATCTTTTTAACGTCATTCATTTTTTTCCGAAATCGGTATTTTAAAAGCAACAAAAACATGTTTGAAATGCAGAAAAACGCACGAAATTACACCCTCGAAAAAAAATTCCAGGGGAGCATACCCCCTACCAAATGCCTCCCTATTTTTATACCTCTGGCTACGGGCCTGATAGGGTTTTCCTAAAATGCAGCCGATCTCACTGCTATAGAAATTCAAAATACTACCAATCTTATATTTTTAAATATGCTTTAAGTTGATGTCTTGTGTTGTTATACTTTCTGGTCCTGTGGGATCATGGAGTCTTTTCAACATATGTGTAATAGGGTTCCGCTTAAGCCATTGTGCTAGGGGGCGTTAGAGGTGTTGCACATTTCATTACATAATTTATTATTTATAGCTACAGGCATTAATACTGAAAACGCACGCCCGCATTATATGCATTTTATTACATGAAAACAAAACACTAACGACTCCATCAGATATATATCATAACTTTATTACAAAACGCAAACTTTACAACTGAAAATAATTCAAAATGTTTAAAATCAAATGTACACCAGTCCATCGAAGTACCTAAGGTGAAAATCCCAAAATCACACTTTTTCATCACAGTAATGCAAACTTAACAAAGGCAAAAAAACAAAATAAAAATCCAAAACAAAGTCACTCATAAATGTCTATTCGTAATGTCACCGTCGGGATCTTTAGAAACGACAATGTCCTCCATCAGTGTCTCTTACAGATGTACATCGTCGCCTCATGGACCTTACTAGGGTGCGGATAGCCGCCTGTGGAATCTGACGCCATTCGGCCTGTAGTGCAACCCGAAGTCCTTGTACGTCACGAATGTTTTGTCTCTTCCGAATCCGCTGCCTTAAGTGGTTCCAAAGGTGTTCAATTGGGTTTAAGTCTACAGACATGGATGGCCATTTAGCAAGAAGCTGTACCCCGTTTTGTTGCAGAAAATTCAAGGATACTCTCGCCACGTGCGGCCTTGCGTTGTCCTGCAGAAATAACGTCCCAGGATGCTGCTGAACGAATGGAACCAGGACAGGCTGTAGGACGGTATTAATGTACCGTTGAGCATTCAATCCTAAGCGTTTCTTCCTCCACGTCCCACACCTTGATCCAAGAAAACAAGATCTGTCCTGTCGTTTGCAGTTATACCTGCCCATATCAGAGTCGACGCTCGTTCGCTGTGCTCCTCCTCCACGACACAGCTATCCCTGAACCTTTCACCACGGCGGCGATACACACGCTGTCTTCGGTCACTTGAGTCGACCATTACTTTGGTCTCGTCAGAAAAAATAACGCTGTCCCATCAGTTTAAGCGCCAACGGGCATGGCCGGCTGCCCAGCGTCTTCGTGCAAGTCTATGGCGTGGTAATAAGCGTGGGCCGCGGTATGGCCTGTGACATCGAAGACCAGCATCCCTCAAACGTCGACGAATGGTGCGAGCAGAGACCGTCGGATTTCGGCGTCCTGGAATAGTTCTAGCAGTTTCTGCTGGTGTCCTAAACCGACTGGCAATGTGTACCAGGCGAATGTTGATATCTTGGCGTGTTGTCGTCACCCTCCGCTGGCCTGGTCTCGGTCGGTCGTTGACGGTACCAGTAGTACGAAAACGCTGGTGAAGCCGAGAAATTGTAGACCGATGGACACCAAAACTGTTGGCGATTTGTTGGTAAGATACACCAGCCATAATCTGTCCTAAAGCTACCCAGCGGTTATTTCTTTGTAGAACCATTGCATACAATTTGCTAGCAAGTCTGAGTAGTTTTTTCAAATGGAGTACCTTTTATAGAGGAAAATTGTGTGTGCATGCAATTTCCATGGGAGCTTTTGACAAAACATTACGATTTCTAAAACTGACCATTGGCATAGTTTAATATTCATTTTCATAAAGATTTTAATTGCTCATTTGTGTCTAACATTTCTAGAAAGGTGAAAAACAAGTTAATAATTAACAGTTTAAAAAATTAAATAATTTCATTTCATAAAGTAACAATGAATTGGTCCATTCTTTTTTCTGTTGTGATCTTATCACAATTAGTCAAAAGTGTTACTTTTGATTTTTGGGGTACTGTCTTTATTATGCAATAACTTCTTTACTATGCAATCAATTTTCAAAATTTTGGTATCTAAATGACCGCAATGCATTCGGTTTTATGATACTGTGAAAAAATATTTATAAGAAAAATATTTTCCTTGTTAAAATGCAATTATCCCGACCGTGCGTTTTCATTGTCCTTAAGTATATTTAGAAAAAAATCAAACTAGCAAAAGACAAATAGCAAAAGGCAAAAGGCAAAACATAAATGCAAAAACCAAAACGCAGAAAGCAAATAGCAAACAGCAAAAAACCTGTCGCACCGGAATTCCGTAGTTTTGAGCTGGCGACGGACACTTGACGCTGAAATGCGAACTGTCCATATGTCCGGAAGAGAAGCAAGACAAACAGCAGACAGGGACCTGCAGCGGTGGTCGTATGCAGGGGATTAAGGAAGTATTCAACTTGAACATTCGTGGTAAAGGGATATGTGTATGAAATTATTTTATATAAATTGTATCAACAGTTTCGAGGAAAACCTATAACTACACTATACTATACTAGTCACGTATAGGAGAAATGTGAATATATTCCATAGCTGCAAAAGATCTTGACACAGTTATATTATTTGAACATCCTTGGTAGCATATCGGACCATCCAAGGCACATTTCTGTGAAACTCGAACAATCAGAACAGTTGTCTATTTTTAGCTCTGACGACCATGTTTTAACGAATTGGATTACATGGTCACCTTTTGAACCGTAGTGTAAAATTAGCTGTATTTCTACTAGATTTTTGAAAAATCTGTTTTACCACGCCATCTAACGGCAATATAAATCACATGATAGAGTAAATATAATTTATCCCCGCCATCAAGTTTGACGATCACAAGCAACTGAGCAGCAACAAAATCCCTAACGGATAGACGGACGGGTAGAAGGACGACCTGTACAATAAAATAACACGTCCCTTCGGTCGAATAAAAACGAATGGCTAGTTTAATAAGAATGTCTTAAAACAAACCATACCTCCATATGCTAAACATGAAAAGCATTGAACTAAGACTAGCAACTGTAGCTATAAATGATATCATCAAGGACAGCTCCAGCGAGTGCAGCAACTTGTCAGAAGGTTCCTTCTCATGCATTCTTTCCCCTGAAATAATAAGTAAATTTACATTTAAGATACATATGTCTGTCTAAAGCAATATTGTTACAGCGGGGTTCAATTACACATTTTGGTGAAAAATTGCAGTTTCTGCTGCTGCAGGACTACATTACATTACAGTGAATATAAAACGATGATTTAATGTGATACTGTAAATTACTTTACCTGTAGTATAATATTCAGCCGAACCACATGTCCTCCTCTTGCAGCATTCATTATGAAAGTCACTAGTTAAATTGCTTGATCCGAATTCAGGCCTTCTGTCATAACTGTTTTTCATGTAATGTTCAAATGTTTCGAAAGGATAAAAAGCATCCGCATGTATAAAGCCACAAAAATCTCCACATATCTGTTGTTTGCAATATTCTTTCTTACACTTTCTACACCAATCATGTGTATTTGAGTCGCAAGTCCATACACCCTTTTTCTTCACTCTGAGACAATCTGTCTTTGATATACTGTCTGATCCGTTTTTTATTTTAAAATAAAGGCTTCCAAATTTTTCACCAAGGCCAGGATCCAACAATATCAGATTATCTGTCATAGACAACAGCTGACACTTCTCTTGACAACATTCTGCGCAGACATGGGCTTTTAGGACTTTGCAATAAAGTATAACCACTGCACAGGAATACAAGAATGATATCTTCATTGTGTTTTAATTGCAGGAGAGCTTCAAGTACCTTTCATTTCAGCTGAAAATTGTATAAAACATTTTAAGTACAATTAAATGGTACGTACATAGGTTTAACTGAATTTTGCTATTTCTGAATCAGCCCTCGAATAAATAAAAAGTTCAATATGTAATTGATGCCACTTCTAGCTAACGCAGCAGAAGTATGAGAGCTAGTTGGAGGAGCTGGGGTTCGAACTCACGACCTCTGGTTTCTTAGTAAAAGACACCACTGGATCATTGCGTCCACTCTAAGATACTACATATATTGGTATTTCGGTTGTATAAGTTAGGCTCAGATTTTGCTCTTCCACACGTATATGAACGTGTTCAATTTTACCAGCGCAATTTATCTGAAAAATGCAGGACATTAAATCAAATTTAGACGTACACGTTAATAAAACGCTAGTCAAACCTGCTTTTCACAAGTGCGTACATTTACGTGTAGCGGAGTGACTAGATTGATTTATCAAACAGTTTTATCATCATGCTCTCGGCCTTTCTACTGAATTACCAAGCATCAAAAGTGCACCCAATTATTCTGCAAAGAAATGATGGAGAAATGTGCAAACGATCCAGGGATAATGACTATGAAAACTTTTAACATTTGACTTGATAAATAAATAATACTTACAAATGCCCTCCTGCTTTTTTACTCGGGGCTTGGGACCCGACGTCGGCGCAGTTACCTCAATTAAAAAAATGGTTTCAGTAACAGTCTGCAAAAAGACAAAAATGTTACTTAAACTTGCTAATCAGTAATAATAATAACAATAATGAAAATAATGATAATTTAAAATTAAGGTATTTCCCTATACGAGCTAATTTAAAATCAGCTAACCCCGGGGTGCAGTCGATTTTGATTCTAGGGTCATGATTTTGAAAAATGTGATAGTTAACCACCAGGCAAGAATAAATACCAAATATCTAAGGTCACGGCCTTATGGTTCCGGACAAGAAGATTTTAATAATTTTTCCTATATAAGTCAATATAAAAAAGACAACAAGGAAGAATACCCAACAGGGAAAGCAACGTTGTAAAAACGCAGCCTCCCCAAACGCAAACCCATCACGCGGACGCGCACACAATATATATGCAATCCTTAAGAACCTAAAACGCATGTACTCAATGCCTTTGCAGAAGACAGAGCAACAAGGGAAACACCCTTAAGAGCCCGACGAAACAGGCCAGAAGATGGAAACTAAAATAGCTCAGTCCAGGTGGGATTTAAAAACTACTTATCATAGAGTCTTCCACGTGTTCCGTCAGACACAATCAAAGAGGAAAGTGTAGCGTCCAACTGTAAAAGGGCTGAACACAAAACATGCGGTGTATCTCAAAACAGTCGGGTCATAACCTCAAGTTTTAATAAAACGTTTAATGATTTCACTAAATACAATTGGAAAATTGCCATGACCGAAAATCTTACGAAGTTTGTAATGTTAGAAATCAAGTTACTGATGCTCTAAAGGCATAACCCCCTTATTTGTATTCATTTTAGACACAAAAATAATTTCTGAAATGTCTCACTTGATAAAAAAAATGCCCCTCCCCTAAAAAGAGTTTCGACCTAACTACCCTAATTTTTTCGAGCATGTTACTGAAAACAAAGAATTTTTTTAGGCCTTACATAGGCTGATCACTACCAAATAGAATGTAAGCCTCCGCTGGTAGTCCAAATATAAATAGTGCTACACTTTTTTCCTTTCCTGGTGCCTTTTCTCAGCAGCAACGTGCTTAATTTTACCGTACCGCGTTTCAGTATATATCACTTTGCATTCTATCGAAATCGGCATGTTCCTATCCCAAGCTAGGTAAAAATGGTGGCGTAAGAATTTAATGTCTCGAAATGAGAAATTGAAAGAAGCGAAAAGTAGCAAATCAGAGGGTTGTATTTAACGAACTGTAGTTTTCTTATATAAAAGTTAACACCAGCTTTTCTTTTTGTTTTTCTAAAGTAGCGATCTAGTTCTTTAAGGGAATATAAGTCTCTGAAAACCTGATATGCTAGAAAATGTCGAAAAAGCTGTTATGAAGTAAGTGGATTTATATGAAATAAAGAACAGACGGATTTAGTGGTGTTCGGCCTACATAAAAGTTAACATCCCCTTTTCTTTTGGTTTTTTCTACAGTTGCGATGTAATTCTTTATGGGAATAAAAGTCTCTGAAAATCTGATATGCTAGAAAATGTCGAAAAACCGTTGTAAAGTAAGTGGATTTTATACAGCCGGATTTAGTTATGTTCCGCCTATAAATAGATATTCTGGATTACTGCCAGGGGAACCAGACTTATAAGGTAGCAGGGTACACTTAGATGCGAAAATTTTGGGCAAGGACGGTCTTACATGTAGCGAGTCGCAATACTGCACTTCCCTTATGAGCAAAATTAGGGTGGCCATTTTATAAATTGCGTGCATGTTTTGTGCTTTTAATTAATGGCAAGATCAGGATTCTCATACAAGAATAAAGAAAGTTATCAAAACGAAAGGTTTACACCATCCATGAAAAATAGCATGCCGAAATCATCAATTTTGCACCTTTTGAACAGCCTACAATGATCCCGCTGCAAGAACAATGTCCAATTTTATTGCATTTCTCAATTTAATAGTCCTTACTGAAACGGAATGGGGGTCCATCCAGCTCGTTTTTTCACAAAATAGCGAAAATGTTCCTGAGAATCAATCAACAAGCACAGAACCCTTCCGCGATTTGAATTTTTCCGCGAAAAGGTGTCTCATTGATCATACAAAGCTACCAGCAGTTAGTTTTCCAACTGACATCAGAATTTTACATGTATCGGCTGTATAAATTTTCTAAAGAATTAATAATCATTATCTCTCACCTTAATTTACAGACATCCAAAATCACGAAGTTCTATTTATAACAAATATTGACGGGGCCAAAATTCGAAGTGTACCCTGCTACCTAAATAAACTGTTTTACTGCTCATGCCCGTTTATCATTATGGGGGCAAGGGGACAATTAATTTGAAAATTCCACAAATCTGCGCTGATACCGGTACGAAAAAAAATCATGAAAAATCCAATTTTGATAAATTCAAGGCAAGTGTTGAGCGAATGTATTGCATAGACTTAGCACTTCATTGTGTGACATTTTTAGCTTGCCGATTCTGTTGCTTCTGTGATAAAAACGAGTAAAACGCAGGTTTCAGGACACTAAATTTTGAGGCAAAAATGCACACCTTGCGCGACCTGTACCGTATTATCTGCAAATGACTGACCTAAAACACATGTATATATTTAAAGCATGTGACCAGGCGAAAATAATGGTGGGAAGAAAACTGTCTCATAACCGTTTACTTTTTTCCGCTATTTTGAGCTGAATCTGGATGGATGAATGACCGTTTCCATTTCGTCTGAATTCCGTTACCTCAGGTAAGATTTTAGACCCGGCCGTCTACGCGGAGCTAGGAAAATCCATTCAAGCAGGGTCTTTCAAAAATCATTTTGAGTGACCCTGATTCAAGTTAATATTTACCTTACACAATAACTACTCGTACGCAGGAATCACCAGTTCTATAAACATCATAAGTAACCAGTTGAATATAAATGCCTTTAAAGTGCATCTGTCTATTTTATTTAAAAAGCGTACCCGGCCCAAATGCGAAACTGACCAATGCCACTTTAGTTAAGTCACGCCATTCTATACTTAGAGCGTGATGTCACACATTCCGTCTAACAGTATGAAAGCGCTACCGTAGTGTACACAATGAAGTCACGCTCTATGTATAGAATGATCCTAAAATAGCAATCAAGGTTTTTCAACATTTATAAATAGATCCAGCCTGAACAAAAAGTTGTATATTGATATAATGTAAATCAATCAAACTTTAATATCAACGATGCTTTGAACAGTTAACATTTTTGTTAACTAATTCTTCGAAACATTTAAAACGAAAATAGATCTAAAATACGTATATTGATAAAAACTGAGGTCAGAGAAACAGAAAAACGATCTATATATATACAATAAACTGCATTAAAGTAGGAAGTTTAATTAAGTATGTATTTATATCAGTGGAAAATGAATTAAAATCATATTAAACTTACAGTGCTGTCCACGTCGCTAACTTTTTTACACTCAATACGTGCGTACATCCAATAATTAAGTGCGAACTAATCTTTGTGTCACTCCCTAACAGGTTTTCCAAAAAGTACTCAATATTCATAGCCAGTTCCGCCTACGAACGGCGCATTTGTTTGGCCAATATTCACGGCGATGATATAGCTGGTCTAATGAGCCAAAATAAACAGGAAGAACGAGGTATTTAAATTGTAAATCCAAATTCTATGCTTTTATAATAAAGACCGTTTACAATAAAAACTTCTGCAAATAGCTAGTGTGTACAGACAATTATGGCGTACCATTAGGGTCGAAAATGCCGATTTAGCTTTAAGACAATTCGATTTAGTATGACCCAGGGTCGGACATATTCCAATAAGTATGACCCTGGTTGAGAATTAGCTTAAAGCTATATCACTTAGTACGACCCAGGGTCGGACATATTATATTTAGTATGACCCAGATTCGGAATTAGCTTAAAGCTATTTCATATTTAGTACGACCTAGGGTCAGACATATCGGAATATTTCCGATCCAGGGTGTCATACTAACTGTAAATATGTCCGACCCAGGGTCATACTATAATTGTAACTATGTCGGCCGACCCAGGGTCGTACTAAAGATGGCTGCCGTAATTGAGGGTCATACTATTTCGGAATTAGCTTAAAGCTAATTGGAATATGTCCGACCCAGGGTCATACTAAATGGAATATGTCCGACCCAGGGTCGTACAAATTCGAACTGTTTTAAAGCTAAATAGATTTATCTTAATTCAGGGTCATACTATTTCCGAATTATCTTAAAGCGAATTGGAATATGTCTGACCCAGAGTCATACTAACTGGAATATGTCCGACCCAGGGTCGTACTTATTCAAATTGTCTTAAAACTAAATGGATTTATCTTAATTCAGGGTCGTACTAATTCGATTTAGTATGATACTATATAGAATATGTCTGACCCAGGGTCGTACTAAATATAATTAGCTTAAAACAAATTTTCAACCAGGGTCATACTAATTGGAATATGTCCGACCCTGGGTCATACTAATTGGAATATGTCCGACCCAGGGTCGTACTAATTCGAATTGTCTTAATTCAGGGTCGTACTAATTCGATTTAGTATCATACTGATTGAAATTGTCTGACCCTGGGTCGTACTAAATGAAATAGCTTTAAGCTAATTCTCAACCAGGGTCATACTAATTGGAATATGTCCGATCCTGGGTCATATACTAAATCGAATTGTCTTAAAGCTAAATCGGCATTTTCGACCCTCACGGTACGTCATAGACAATGCATGTGGAACATTTAAAGCATATTGCCATGGCCGAAAAGACGAAATTAACTGTGTAAAGTTCGGATGCTCACCGCTGATTTGAGCACACCTGCAAAGTTTCTTTCGTTTAGAAACGTAACTGCATCAGTTATCAAAAATGTGAATCGAACAATGTGTTCATTGTAATTTTAAATCAGTCCATGCCAAATACTGTAGCTTTTTGTGTTAAACTTGCAGAGAAATTATCATCAATCGCATGCATGGACTGTACAGGGTATAGTTCCTCTCGCCTGTATACTGTAAGGGGGTAGTTTTAATTTGTACGGAGTATAGATTAGAATTTGTTCTTACTGGAAGTTGCAAAAATGGTATCATAATTATACTACATACCTATATTTTCAGTTGATCCTTTTATGTTTGCGTTAGGCTAAAACGTTCTTACAAATTTGATACATTGGATTCTCCTCAGAAATTAAATGGTTCTATTTTTTCATTGGTTATGGTTTAACTTATAATTAGGTTAGATTTGGGAAAGAATTATTAAGTTATCTTCTTGAAAAAAAATCCCATTTCAGACAAATTCATAAAGAGATGCACTTCTAATCATAATTACAATGAAAAAGTTACACTGCTGTAATTTGTTACTAAATAGTGATTAAGTTTTTAAGTCTTCCATTTTTACAGATGATGAAATAAACTTTTATTATTTTATCAACCTTTATCTTTTCTGGTGAAAAATATTCAGATGTATACTTAAAAGTGGGATAGAAGAGTGTTTTCAAATGTATTCAATCCCCTTGAAATAATAGAGTGAACATAATTTAAAGAATGTGTTTTACCCAATGGCAAGTTTACTTGAAAACTCAGGTATTTGATAAGCTGTCATGCTTGTCAAGAGTTTCAGGCTACTTATTACATGATAGTAAAACATTTTGATTATAATTTAGTAAAGTTCTATTCCTATTGCCTATGGAATTTTGGAAGGTCTATGGTACAAAGTAAGAGCCTTATTCATTACCCAAAAGTTATGTGTTTAAATATTTTCATGGGATAAAGCTGTTTTGCAATTTCTAAAATGTATGAGTTAGATGAGAGTGATAGTCTGTAATATACTAGTTTGCCTTAGTCATTGTGCAAGATTTAATTAGAATAAACAGGATTCTTTCCAGCAAATACAACATAACAGCTGCTTATTCTAGATAAACATTGATGAATTGGAATATTGTCTTCAAAGGAAAGTTGTTAGGAATTTTAACCAGATTTCAGAAATAATCAAAAGTACTAACTCAAAGGTCATAATTTTTCTGCAAAAACAAAACTTCAAGCGAGTATCTTCACAAGCTGATTAACATTCATGTGAAGTATAATGCACAATCTGAAGAGCCATAATTCTGCTCAACATGGTTGGACAACATGTGCACATATTTACATGTTAACATGTCTACACAGTGCACATCAAGGACAATTTTAAATGCATAATTAAAAAAAAAATATTTGATATCTAAAACATTTTTATTTTCATATGATCTATTTTTCATAATAAATGCAGCAGTATAGATATGAATGTAAGTACTAAAAAAATCATAAGTGACAAATCATTGTATTATGTATCACAATTTTATGCAGAGATACATACATGACTATTAATAAAAAGAGAAGAAGAAGTATATCAATAATACTTAAGAAATGAAATGAGGCTTCACAAAATAATGTTCCATTATCTTTTTTAAGCTTCGTGTTTGGCTCCACATATGTACAGCATTGTTGACATTCTTAAAAGATGAAATGGAAATATAAGTTGGAAATGATCTGTTGCAAAACCTACGAAATTTTAGACTCTAAGATTGATTGCGCAAACAACATGATTTCTGTATTTATCAGCATTGTTAATTCATTTAACAAGTTTGGTTTGGATATTGTTTTGAGCTGACATACACTTATCAGAAACAGCACCTGTCCTACTTTAACCGACCACATGAGCTACCATTAATGGTCTAAAAGTGAGACAAATCCTGAAAAAAAAGCATCAAGAAAGTGTATGGTTAAATGTTCTGTAAGCAGCATTAACTTTAAGTAATAATATTGAATGAAACCATTTTCTTCGTCTATACACCCTACTGCAAATGTCTTTACCCCGTACACTCGTGTCAAAATTCATTCAAAGAAACTGTTATAGTCAGATATCCAGGATTTTTCATATGAATACTCAATAGAAAATTAAAGAGAATTGCCGATTCAGAATTTCGATGAATCGTCTATTACCGATCTTCTTTACTAAAATATGCAAAAAAATAAAGGTTCGACAGTGAGCAAACGGAACATCAGCTTATTTATAAACTCCCTTGTGCACGTTACCGGCTATATGGATGTAATTGGGGTATAGGAATCATTCCACTTTTGATAAAATTCGCCGTTTACATCATTTTTATCTTAAAGTTTCCCCCCTACTGAACAAGGATGGATTCCTAAAGAGTGGAAGTGAGCAGAAAGCCAACATCCTTAACCACCAGTTCGAATCAGTATATACAAGGGAGAATACTGACAACATTCCTGACATGGGACCCTCCCCTAACCCGGATATGAACAACATCAGAATACAACAAGCAGGAGTCACCAAGTTGCTGAAAAACCTGAACATCCACAAAGCAGCTGGACCAGACCCATCCAGGATATAGCAAGTAAGCTGAGCACAGGACGAGACCAGGTGGATGTCATACTTCTTGACTTCGCCAAGGCGTTTGATAAAGTCCCCCATCAACGCCTGTGCACCAAGCTGCATCACTACGGAATCCGTGGAGACAACTTACGGTGGATCAAGTCGTTCCTGAAATACCGCCTCTGGGGTCCCCCAAAGAACAGTCTTAGGCCCTTTACTATTCCTGGCTTATATCAACGACCTGCCTACAATGACCAAATCAACCACAAAACTTTTCGCAGATGACTGCCTATTACATCGGCACATTCAGACATCTGAAGACTCCCGCCAACTCCAGCAAGACCTAGATGCTCTCTGCGAATGGGAAGACAAGTGGCAGATGAAGTTCCATCCCCAGAAGTGCCAAGTACTTAGCATCTGCACTAATGACAGCTTTAGACACGACACCCAGTACACACTACACGGTCATGTACTGGAGAAAGTCAAGAGCGCCAAGTACCTGGGGGTGACACTCTCTGACGATCTTTCTTGGAGCAAACATGTAGATGGAATAGCCTCAAAGGCATCCAAGACTCTAGGGTTTTTGAGACGTAACCTCTACAATGCTACCAAGGAAGCCAGACAGGCAACATACTCCGCACTTGTCATACCAACCATCGAAAACTCTGCGTCAGCATGGGACCCATATATCAGTGCAGATATTAAATCACTAGAGAAAATCCAGCGTAGGGGAGCACTCTTTGTACTGAATGGATACAAGGACAGAACACCGGGCAGTGTTACTCGCATGTTACAGGAGCTCCAGTGGACACCTCTCGCAGAAAGACGTAAACACCGTCGTCTTCTATTACTGCACAAAATACAGTATGGTCAGGTCGACTTCAAGACTGAACTTAAACCAAGTGACTCGAGGACAAGGGGAGGCAAGCGTTTGTACCAACCACCTGCACCCAGTACGGTCTACAAAAAATCGTTCTACCCCAGGACCATCCAACAATGGAACAAACTCCCTAGAGTCACAGACATTCCCACTACTGAGGACTTCACGGCTGCCTTACGATCTCCGGCAGTCGTCTCCGTCCGCTACTAGACAGGGTCAGAGGATGTAAATAATTTTATACTGTAAATAGGTGGTTCTACCTCATTTTTTTAACCCACTCTGAGGTCAACATTTACAGTCAGAAGTGACTCCTGATCTTATTACGGAAGAAGAAGAAAGGTGTTGAAATAATGTTAAATCTTACCAGTGGTACTGCTGATTTTCAAAACACGCCATTATTTACAGCTCAATACGGTAACTAGCTATATCCGCTGTACGATGTATCACCGTCTATCTGTCTATCTATCTATCTATCTTTCTATCTATCTATCTATCTATTTTCCGTAGACGTCAAACCCCTTGCTGGAACGTAGACGTTTTGCGCGTCAAAATCATAAAGAGAAAGAATATAGTGATAAAAATTTAGAGTGGAAGAAACTAAAAAATAACTTTGGTGATATAAAAAGGTTAAAACTTGAGTTTGCAGGATAACTAGGGCGAGGCGTGTTCAAGGCTGCAAACTGCAGCACTGAACTGCTCTAGGGTAGGGAGGTGGACGTCACTGGGGGGAAGTTGATTCAAATGGTACACCGTTCTCGGAAAATAAGAAAACTTGTAATAGTCAGTGGTTGCAGTAATTAACCTATAACTTAGGGAATGGCCATAGCGGACACATCGGGTCATTGGGTGTAAGGTAATCTACGATTGGGATAGCAACCAGATCATGAAGAATCTTATACAAGAGAGATAACCTAGAATCTATACGCCTTAACTCCAGTCGACGAAGGTTTAGGGAGTGTAGCATATCTGTTACACTAGAAGTACGGCCGTAGTCAGTCTTGATCCAACGGGCGGCTCTCCTTTGGACGCTTTCAGTTTGGTCAATTTGGGTTTGGGTGTGGGGCGACCATACCTCGGAGGCATATTCTAGCTGGGATCGGACTAGAGTCTGGTAAGCAATGGTCTTAATGGGTTGGGATTTGACCTTAATGTTTCTTCGTAAGAACCCTAGGGTTTGGTTAGCTTTTTTGGTTGACCTATTTATGTGATTGTCCCATGATAGGTCATTTGAGATATCCACGCCTAGGTATTTAGCTGAGCTGACTGATTCAAGTTGGACTCCATGTAGGTAATACTGGGAAGGATGTTTCCTTCTAGTGGCGTGGATCACTTGACACTTGGAGGGGTTGCACTCCATATCCCACTCCAACTCCCACTTTTCTAGAAGTTTTAGGTCATTTTGGAGAGTGACAGATTGGTCTGCAGATGACAATGTTAGATATATTGCCGTGTCATCTGCAAACAGACGGACTTTGGAACTGACGTTTTGTGGGGGGTCATTTATGTATCGTGAGGTTGTGCATGAAAATTTATCAAAACCCTGTAATTTCACTTTGCATTTTTTCTCTCTCTTTTTTATGAAAACGAGAATAATTTTCATCATATCGGGTCCTATGATTAACAGCACATTTTTCAAGTTTCAAGTTTTTCAAGTTTTATTTCTAATCTCGGCCCTTTCAGGGCATCAAGCATTACAAATAAATGCATGTACAAATTAATTGCCAAAACAGTTCAACAAACAAATATCACAAACCATCTAAACACTAGTAACATTTACTAACTTAGCAGGAATGTCACCAACACACACTCGAAGTAGCATGCATGAGCCCTGTCACCAGAAAACCGACTCAGTGGCCCCACAACAACGAACCCCTGAGCCGGCCCAAAAGTAACAGAGTCCATACAAAATCTTTCTTACTCAAATACAAAATTCTTTGCATTAATATGGGATGGTATGAAAATTGAGCATTTAAGTATGTAAAGTTTGTTGACCCGGAAGGTGGTATACCATTAATCAAATGCAGACATAATCTTTTGCACAAAAATAGCTAATTTAAGTAAAGTTGTCCGGTCTCTATTTGCAAACAGTTGTTCAAAATTATACATGTTTGGTCTTCTGAAATGTATTGATAAATATTTTCTGCGAAGATCATTAAAATGGGAACATTCAAAAATATAATGAAATTCATCACCTGAAGAGTGGTTATTACACAAAGACAAGTTCTTAAGTTATGAACTAAATTAATAAAGCGACCTTCCTCAATCGGTAGTTTGTGACTGCTGCATCTAAAACGACAAAGAGACTGAGCCAGATTTTTTGGTAAAAGTTTAAGATACTTTTCCAGTTCAAAATCAGATTTAAATATTCTGTAGGTACAACATTTACTAGATCTGTTTAACTGCTCATTCCAAAATTGGATATATTGGTCCTTAATTCTATTCTTAACCATATGTTTAAAATACAGTGGCGACACAACAGATTGGCTTAACCAATAATCAGCCAAACCCAACTCTTGCAAAGAGTTTTTAACATAATTTATCCAAAGCGAGTGGTAAATATTTTTCTTATCCAACTCATACATAAGTCTAAAAATAATGCTACAAATTTTATCTTTTTATGCACCCGAAGGGAGGCATATTAGTTTTCAACTGTCCGTCCGTTAGTTCGTTCGTTAGTTAGTTTGTTAGTTCGTTCGTCACAACGTTAACTTTTTGCATGAAGGCACTTTACTTGCGAACCACTGCACCCAGGACCTTCAAACTTCATGTGCTGATAGTACTTAATGAGTACACTACCCTTACTGATGTTGGGATCACCAGATCAAAGGTCAAGGTCACAGGGGCCAACGTTAACTTTTTGCATGAAGGCACTTTACTAGCGAACCACTGCACCCAGGACCTTCAATCTTCACATGCTGATAGTACTTATTAAGTACACTACCCCTACTGACTTTGGGATCACCAGGTCAAAGGTCAAGGTCACAGGGGCCAACGTTAACTTTTTGCATGAAGGCACTTTACTCGCGAACCACTGCACCAAGGACCTTCAAACTTCACATGCTGATAGTACTTATTGAGTACATTACTTCTACTGACTTTGGAGTCACCAGGTCAAAGGTCAAGGTCACAGGGGCCAACGTTAACTTTTTGCATGAAGGCACTTTACTGGCGAACCACTTCACCCAGGACCTTCAAACTTCACCTGCTGATAGTACTTATTAAGTACACTACCCCTACTGACTTTGGGGTCACCAGGTCAAAGGTCAAGGTCACAGGGGCCAACGTTAACTTTTTGCATGAAGGCACTTTACTCGCGAACCACTGCACCAAGGACCTTCAAACTTCACATGCTGATAGTACTTATTGAGTACACCACCCCTACTGACTTTAAGGTTACCAGGTCAAAGGTCAAGGTCACAGGGGCCAACGTTAACTTTTTGCATGAAGGCACTTTACTGGCGAACCACTGCACCCAGGACCTTCAAACTTCACATGCTGATAGTACTTATTGAGTACACCACTCCTACTGACATTGGGGTCATCAGGTCAAAGGTCAAGGTCACAGGGGCCAACATTAACTTTTTGCATGAAGGCACTTTACTCGCGAACCACTTCACCCAGGACCTTCAAACTTTACATGCTGATAGTACTTTATGAGTACACCAACCCTACTGACTTTGGGGTCACCAGGTCAAAGGTCAAGGTCACAGGGGCCAACGTTAACTTTTTGCATGAAGGCACTTTACATGCGAACCACTTCACCCAGGACCTTCAAACTTCACATGCTTATAGTACTTATTGAGTACACCACCCCTACTGACATTGGAGTCACCAGGTCAAAGGTCAAGGTGCTGCGGGGGCATTTGTCACCATTAGTGACAGCTCTTGTTTAGCATTAATTATTCTACACCAAAAGTTAAGAATTCTACCTTTTATCACTAAATCTATAGGCAGTGTGCCAAGTTCACCAAAAACCATAACATTAGGTGTACACTTTTTAACATTCAGTAACATTTTTAAATATTTCAACTGGAATTGTTTTATAATTTCAACATTACCAACACCCCAGGTTTCTACACCATACAACAGTATTGGGCACACCATTGTATCAAACAGTTGTAATTGTAGGTCTATATCAAGAAATAATGCTCTTGACTTCTTAAGCACTGCAAACATTGCTTTCCTTGCCTGATCACACAAGTACTTTGTAGTCTTATTAAATGAACCATTATAATTAAATTTCACACCAAGATAACTGAAGTTTTCTACAACTTCTAATTGATTGTTGTTGAAATAAAAAGCAGGAACATGTTTGCGTTTTCCCCTTGAAAATATAACAACTTTTGTTTTAGCGGTGTTTACTTGAAGTTTCCGTAATTCGCAATACGAGTGCATAGCATCTAAAGCAACCTGGAAATCATGTTCAGATTCTGCAAACACAACGGTGTCATCGGCATATAGTAAAAGAAACAACTTCAAGAATACTTCAACTGTATCATCACTTAGTATAATTTGTACAGACTGTGATAAAACTTTTAAACCCTGAGAATTACTGGAAACATGCTCTACCAGATCATTAAGGAATATTGAAAATTATATTGGAGAAAGATTCTCTCCCTGACGTACCCCAGTAGAACTTGTGAAAAAGCTGGAAAGACTTTGACTACTTTTGACACATGACTTTGCTTTACCATAAATGTTATATATGACTCTAAAACTTTACCGTCTATAGAATGTCTTAACAATTTACCCCAAAGACAAGTTCTATTTATAGAATCGAACGCCTTTCTGTAGTCAATAAATGCACAAAAAAGTTTTCGGTCTTTACTAAAATAGAAATCAATTAACATTTTCAGTGTAAATATGTGATCTGCTGTACCATAATCTTTGCGGAAGCCAGCTTGTTCTTCGCATGATATACCAGAACTTTCGAGGAATAGATTCAGTCTACGATTTAAAATGCAAGTAAAAAGCTTTCCAAAGCAACTCAAAATAGTTATCCCTCTGTAATTATCCGGGCTGTTGATATCTCCCTTCTTCTTGTAAATTGGAAAAATGGCCCCTTTGCACCAACATTCAGGGATACATGTCGAGTTTAGAATAATATTGAATAATCTACTTAAAACTGGTAACATGATACCCTTTGAGTGTTTAATATACTCATTTAAAATATTATCAAATTGTGAACAAGATTTGTTATTACTTAAACTATTAATCGCATATAAAATCTCATATTCTGTAATCTCAGAGTTCAGTTCAGAATTATAATCTAAAACACAATTAATATCAAAACCTGTATCATCATCATCAATATTTTCATTCAACTTACTAAAGTGTTCAAAGAAAGCTTCAGATGATATTTTGGACAAAACCCTGCTTCTTTCGCCAGAGTATTTATTCAACATAGACCAGTAAGCTTTAGGATCCGAGTGACGCAAATTTTTTAACTTGCTGTTAACGGACTTATTATACATACGAAATTTTTTATTTATTTCTCTTTTATACGCTTTACTAGACTGTTTTAAAATTTGAAAATTCTGAAGAGAATTCAAACGTCTAAAATTATTTTTGGCATGCATATACTCGGTTCTTTTAACATTACACTCATCATCATACCATGGTTTTCTATAAACACGGCTATTTCCAAGATCCTGCTTCTTAAATTTAACCTTTTTGATCAGGTTAGCCTTATCAGCTGCTTTAGTTAGAAGCTCAGAAACATCTGAAACAATGTGATCAATATTTTCAGACACTATTTCCTTAGGCTGTACAGAAAAGCTATCTAAACTGTCTATAATTTTTTGGACATTATCTAAATCGAATTCGTCTATGCCGGTGTATAGTGGAAACGCCTTTTAGATTTCACAGCGTGTATAGTGGACGCAATTTGACCCCGATGATTGACCTTTGCATTATAATACATAATGAGGCACAACCTATTGTTGAAAAGGAGTGTACGTAGAACACGAGCTGCACGAGAAAGAGGAAATATAAATTCATGTAAATATAAATTAGTGTATCGAAGGTTTTAACTGATCAAATGTAAGTATATGTATACTTTGATACTGCAATGTATACAAACTAATTTCATATAAAAATACACGGCTACCCTAAGCACCCTTGATTTCTATAATGAAATAATCGATATGAATAATCAGCCTAAGGTCAACCATCGCGGTCAAGTTGCGACTATTATAACAATGCCTTTCACATAAAATTGTTCACACATACAGGGCGCGTTCGGCATACATACTCGAGCTAACCCGAGTCACCCTGGGTATTACTCGAGTATAACTCGTGTAACCCGGGCGATAGTAGTTGTGTCACCCGAATTCTACCCACCTCCTGAAGCTGGGAAAGGCGGGTGATCGTATCCGAATGCATTAACACTTTAAACATGGCGTCATTGGTAGACTTGTAAACTTTTGAGTGCAATTACTATTAAGGCTTTATCTCAATATCCACAGATGATATTGAATTTGAAACTTCAAACAACTTTTTCCACTCGTCAGACCTACCAAAATAATCAAACTCTTGATCGAATCTAATGTAAATTATGGGTCTCATTTATAGACATGTTGCTTTGAAAACTATGTTTACTTTTTAAGGTCATTAACTAACCACAGATGATCAAGTCCCATTACTCTTATATGTATTTTGACAAAATTATGCCCCTTTTGGACTTAGAAAATGCAGTTCTAAGTTTTACATGCAAGTTAGTATATCCAAACTAATGCAGATGTTTGGTTAAAACTTCACACATTTCTTAGGGTCTGTAGAATAAGGTCATATCAACACATCACAAGCCTCATAACTCTTACTTGAGTCAGACCCCTTTTTGGGGTTAAAGTTTTGCATGCAAGTTATTTTTTTAACTAATGCAGATACTAGGTTGAAACTTCACACATGTCTTCCATTTTGTAAAGGACATGGCATCAACTTCCATAACTCTTACTTTGGCCAAGTTATGCCCCACTGTTTAAACTTAGAAAAAGCTGGTTAAAGTTTTGCATGCAAGTTACTATCTGGAAACTAATGCAGATATTGGATTGAATCTTCCATACAAGTCTCTAGTGATGTAAAGAAAGGTCAAAGCATCAATTCCCATAACCTTAATTTTGGACAAGTTATGCCCTCTTTTGTGCATAGATATTGTTGTGTTTGCATGCAAGTTACTATCTCCAAAATTAATGGGGGCATTGGGTTAACATTTCTCACATGTCTTCAGGGTTGTAAAGCAAGGTAAAAGCATCAAGTTCCATAACACTTACTTAAATTTTGGCAAAGTTATGTCCCTTTTTTGTATTAAGAACATGACAGTTTTAAAATTTACCATTTAGATGCTCTTGTCAAAACTAAGGGCGTTACTGGGTTGAAAACTTTTTATATCTATTCAGGGTTTTAAAGCGAGATCATAGAATCAAGTCAAATAATCCTTGAATCGTTATTTTAGTTCTAGAACCGAAAGTCATTCATATTGACAATTGCCTTCGAATAGTGGAGCGTGCTGCCATTGTTATTTTAAAACCTTTTACTTTCTTCTAAATGCAGAGTAACTTTGAAATGGTCTTTTGGCATTCATGCCCCCATCTGTAATACTGTTGAATAGGACAGAGGTTGAGAAATCTGCTTTTTACAGCAACATCCGTGTCAAGCATATTTCGAGGGTTCTCGATCTGGTTCTTAAAGCTTTTAAGTTTTCTTTTTAGGTTCACAAAGGACAACTTTGAGAAAAGCATGTAGGCTTAAGAACACATAAATAGTGATAAGGACAAATAATCCACAAAATAAGCCACACATTGATGTTGAAGTTAAAAGTAAAAAATTCAACCTCCCTACTTGCCGACAAACCTTCTTTCATACTCATATGGTACTGCTCTCTTGTTAGCTCAGTAGTTGATGCACTGTAATGCCAGTCCAAAGGTCACGGGTTGATCCGGTTAGCGAAGAAATTCCTTCCATGGCCATTTGCAATCTACCTCAGTTCATACGAATGTATAGTTGTCAGTTCCTTATGAAAGTGCACTGGTAAGCCACTTAGGTTGCTAAGCTTGCCAGGGAGAGTAAACATTTGTTACCATTAGTGACTGTCGGTCATATATGGCAATATGATTGTTGGAAATGATGATGAACCCAATTGAACAACATCAAGAACTGGTACTTGGTCTTTTAAAAGTCAAACTAGCATTTAGCACATTTCATGGCTGTACTACGTGCAAAGTTTGAAAAAAGCATACTGTTTGTTATGTGCTATTTGTGAGCATGGTGAATTCAGTTATGTCATTTTAAACAAAGACATTTTCATTCAAAAAAAAGAAAAAAAAAAGAAATTCATTAGCATGGGGGAATAGAGACAGCAGAGTTGAGCTTATTCCTTTTCGTAACATATTTCTTCAATGGAAGGTTGTGGATTCGATCACCTGTCAAGATATACAAAAATAGTTGAAAATGGTAAATGTATCAGCAACTGTCCCTGGCATTCAGCTCAAATGTGGAAAACGGATTCTCTCACACCTGCGTGGCAATGGTTACCATCCAGAGTGATTTTTATGCCGAGTGTCCTATAAATGGGTCTTGGCAAACAGTGCAGATGGAACACCGCAAAACAGATGATGTGATCAGGGTCTCCACTGTTTTCTTAAATGAATTTCAACAATGAAAAAAAATAAAAAAAATTATACCAAACACTCTTTTAATTTGAAACGGTTCGGGGTAGTAGAGTCATGTGTAGACATAAGAGGATTAATATAAGTTGTAGCTCTTGCTTCAGAAATAGTTTAAAGTATAAATTAACATAAAATGGAATTTTCTAGTCTATTAAACATTATGGGCTGAACATTTTTCCAAATGTTACTTGATTCCAGAATCTGAAAAGTCGATTGATAATTTTCACTCTGACAGAAGTCGTACCAGTTTATCTCTAACAACGATACCAGACTGTTTGTCCTCATTATGTGTCAAAAGTAGCAACCATTCTTTATTATTGTTACAGCTCGGAAGCTTTTGAACTGTTAGCGTATAGGTAACGTTCTCCATCATTTTCAGTTAGCCGATAAAGCGTTCGGACTACAGTTGTTACTCGTGTCACTCAGGTGAACTCGGGTGCTCTAGTCAGAGTTACACGGGTTTGTATGCCGAATGCGCCCACAGTCCGTGCACGATCACGTGGCATTACGATGCGTTCACTCTGTTGCCGCCATTACGGTTGTTGTCGAGGGGAGGAAGAAATGAAGAAATGAAAAAAAATAAAGGTGATACAGGTCTAGCTGACGTTGACTCGAAACGCTTGGTGAGTAAATAGATATTTAGAGTTACTCCCTTCATTTAGACAGTTAGACAGCCTAACATATGCCATAAGCAAAGAAATGAGTTTTTTTCGAATTTTATACAGCAAAATGGCGGAATGGAAAACGTTTGCTGCCTTGGTGAAGTTCGTGTTTTTAGCAAACTGCATTTTTGATACATTTAATACCTCTATAAAAAGCAACAATTTCTGTTTTTGACCCAAAAAAAACACAAATACTTTATTTCAACTCCTTATTATCATAACCTGATAACAGACAAAATTATCTTTTTGTAACAAATCTGAAACATTTACAACAAAAAAATAACATTTATCTAGAAGCTATATCAGCCTACAGGTTCGAGTCGTAAATTCAGCCACTTTTTGCGGTTTTTCATAAATATTTCTTTCGTTTTACAAGTGATTTGTACAAAATTTCTACCATATGTGCTTTAATACAAGCAACATTGATTATTATCATTAACGGCCGTTCACATTATGGTAAACAATACAACCCCGCTTAAAATAACAGACAGGTTTACCCTCCACATTTTGCCTTCTAGAGGTTGTAAATATTCGGCCACTTTTTAAATATAAAGTGAGTTGTATTTTCAACATTTTCTTGGAAATAAATCGATGCTACAGTCATAATTGTTCTTTTTTCAACAGACTGCAATCAATTTTCAATAGCATACCTCGTGGGAAATATTTGCAAACAGAGATTTAAAAAGCGTCTGTCATCCTTCTCACTGTTTATCACACATTCTAGCATAAAACTACTGTTCTTGTCACTTTTTGGGGGTGTTTCAACAGGAGAGTAAAGAGAATCTCAGCTCACGTGCTATTATAACACCTTTTTAGCTCATCTGATTTTTTGAAAAAAAATGATGAGTTATTGTCATCACTTGAGCGGTTGTCGGCGTCGGCGTCGGCGTCTGCGTCGGCGTTGCCTGGTTAAGTTTTATGTTTAGGTCAGCTTTTCTCCTAAACTATCAAAGCTATTGCTTTGAAACTTGGAATACTTGTTCACCATCATAAGCCGACCCTGTATAGCAAGAAACATAACTCCATCTTGCTTTTTGCAAGATTTATGGCCCCTTTTGTACTTAGAAAATATCAGATTTCTTGGTTAAGTTTTATGTTTAGGTCAACTTTTTTCCTAAACTATCAAAGCTATTGCTTTGAAACTTGGAATACTTGTTCACCATCATAAGCAGACCCTGTACATCAAGAAACATAACTCCATCTTACTTTTTGCAAGAATTATTGCCCCTTTTGGACTTAGAAAATCAGTTTTCTTGGTTAAGTTTTATGTTTAGGTCAGCTTTTATCCTAAACTATCAAAGCTATTCCTTTAAAACTTGCAACACTTGTTCACCATCATAAGCTGACCCTGTACAGCAAGAAACATAACTCCATCCTGCTTTTTGCAAGATTTATGGCCCCTTTTGGACTTAGAAAATATCAGATTTCTTGGTTAAGTTTTATGTTTAGGTCAACTTTTTCTCTTAAACTATCGAAGCTATTGCTTTAAAACTTGCAACTCTTGTTCACCATCATAAGCTGACCCTGTACAGCAAGCAACATAACTCCATCCTGCTTTTTGCAATAATTATTGCCCTTTTTGGACTTAGAAAAATCATTTTCTTGGTTGAATATTATGTTTAAGTCAACTTTTCTCATAAACTATCAAAGCTATTGCTTTAAAACTTGCAACAGTTTTTCACCATCATAAGTGGACACTGTACATCAAGAAACATAACTCTATCCTGCTTTTTGCAAGAGTGATGGCCCTTTTTAGACTTAGAAAATCATGGATAGGACAATATTTCTATTATACAAAAAAAATCAGATGAGCGTCAGCACCCGCAAGGCGGTGCTCTTGTTATATATGCGCGTTCCGTGGCAAAGCATAAACGTATTACGGCCCCAAAACGGATGATTCAAAAGGAAATGACATCAACGTGAAAAAAACAACGTAGACATGGAAATTCAATGACGTTGAGGGACAATATATTCATTTTCTTGGTTTTAACAAGTTTTATGCTAGTTAGCGCATGTTCTTTTTGTGTTATAAAGTTTAGATTTGAATTAACCCTTGCCAGGCCTCAGCATAAACGAGTAGGGGTGGGTATTGCCACGAAAATTGGTATTGCGATATATTGCAATATTGTATGTGGATATTGCAATATACTGGGATATATTGTACCAGTTATTTAATGAACAAAAACATGACGAATCATACTGTTTTTTTTCAAATTTATTCAATTAAAAATGAGTAAAATGACTAGTATCAACAACACGAGTGTTTGCTTGACCTTCTCAATAAATGAATATACCAGTAAACAAAAAAAATTAACGCCGATTACCGGATATTCAAAAGCGAAAGTAGACTGCGTCAAAATATTATTTAGTTTATTGTGCGGCACTACATTCGGTTTACGGATACAATCATATAACACAGGTTGCTCAATTCACCAATTATAAACGAGGAAAGTGGTATAGCTGTTGTATGAATAATAAATTCTAGTTGATAGAAAAATTACTAAAGAGTCGCTGACAAATACGAAATTATATTTATCTAAATTTTCTTATTGGTTTTATTATGTGGAATTGGGTCCGTCAAATAGCTGTAAACCAGTCTGCTACCTGCACCGGAAATGAAAGGAGAAAAATGAAAACAAAGTTGAATCCTGCTGGCAAGAAAAGGATTTTTTTGTGTGAATCTTCTTGGTTTACGTTAGTGTTACTTAATGTTATAAAATAACCGGTATTCGAAAATCATATCGCAATATCGTATCGTCGGAAAAAACATCGCAATAACCGGTCTACCACAGTATATCGCCCACCCCTATAAACGAGCGCGTGCAATGACGTCACGCGACCCGCGAGACAAAATATTTGCTGTTATAAGAGTACACAACTTTAGGGAAGGACAACTTTTTTTCTATTCACCTCAACTTGTTGCTTTTTGCTGACTTTGTTGCTAACGCAAGTGCTTGTGATGACACAGATGCGTCCTCAAGCATCTGGCTCAGAAAAAAGCTTTAAAGTGGGTTGCCGAATATTTACGACCTGGCCGAATTTACGACTCGAACCAGTAAGTTGTCTTGAGAATATATACTAGTGCATTTGCAATTCTTCTATTGAGAAAGATATTATTACGGTGTTCTGTTTGGACAATCATGACTTTCTATATAATGAATCCAAAACCACGATGTATGATGACGAAAATGCAATGATGCAATGACATGATGTCATATCATGAAACAACGATGGTGAAAACATGATGGTATGAGAATGAAATCACATTGGTAGTGAAATGTTGATGTAATATCTTGTTTTCATCATCGTACCATTGCGTTTTCACCATCCTATCACCATTCCATAAAAATTGTGTTTTCATCATCGTACCATCGCGTTGTCCTCATGGTACTGTCGCGTTTTCACCATCGTATCATTGCGTCATGGTGTTTTCACCATTGTACCATCACATTATCACCATCATACTATCGCATTTTCGCCATCATATCATCGCCTTCCTGTGGTCATGCACAGTGGTATAGTATATGTGTCAGTAAAATAAGGCTTGATTCATTTACATTTGCACTATGTACTTTCTACATCCTCATTAGAATAAACTGACTTTGAATAATACCATGTTACTGTTGCACCTAGTGGTAGAGCATCCGCTTTGAGTGCGGGATGTCGTGGGTTCAGTCCCTGGCCGCGTCATACCAAAGACGTAAAAAATGGTACTAGTAGCTTCCTCGCTTGGCGCTCAGCATTAATTAAGAGGATAGTGCTAGGACTGGTCAGCCCGGTGTTGAGCTAGTATAATGTGACTGGGTGGGGTATCATGCCACGTGTCTATGGCGTGATATTCCAGTGAGGCAGCACTATAAAGTTGGGCATTGTGCTCGCTGCTACAAGTAGATACCGTCGGTTATATGATTGAAAAATTGTTGAAAAAGATGTTAAACCTGAACACACACTATTGCACCTAACTTTTTATTTACTTTCATTCCTACATAAAATACAAAGGACATTGCCTTGAAGATTTTACACAAATTTATTATGAACCGGGCACTGAACATTTTGTAAAACATTTTGAAAAACAGCAGGATCACTCTCAGCTAGGTACATATACCATAGAGAGAGAAAAGTTTGGTCCATGTTTGTGTAGAGATAATGGTATTTAATCAGACGCATGTGGTGTGTATGTTGTGAACAGAACATCGTTTTAAGAGACCCAGCAGAATGTCATATGTTAGAGAAATAGTAGACAGTTATGTTGAACACCCCTGCATAGGATTAACTGTAAAACATTCAGGTAGGTGAGACTGCTGGAAATTATATTAATGTTGTAGTGGCAAAGGTCACCTCTTTTGCTTTTCCCTGTTCAAAATTTTGATAAATCTGAAAAAAAAAGATCATTTGGAAGCATAGAATGCTACCAAGAAGAGTTAATAAACAGCATGCAGACTTGGTTTGACGCATCTGTTCATGAGACTGGTATTGAAATGTGCAACACCTAGATCACGCCCCTAATAGCACCACTCCAGCTTAAATGGAATACATCTATTGAATGGACTTCATAATTCTGAATCTAAGTACGGGGAGACTTTTTTGTTTTTGCTCAAAATCTTTCAAGCAAGCCTACAGTCTGGCTGTATTTTTATCCCCCGACGAAAGTCGGAGGGATATAGTTTTGGCGTTGTCCGTCCGTCCGTCTTTCCGTCCGTCCGTCCGGAGCCATATCTAGGAAATGGTTGGGAATATTTATTTAAAACTTCATATACTTGTTCACCACTATGAGTTCTTGCGGCCCGTCAAGTTTCAATCAGATTGCCCAAGTAACACCAAAGTTATGGCCCTTAGAAATTTCTAGTGTTAACTGTATAGGGTACTGTAAATATGGCAATTTCTGCATCATAATTTTTGATATTATATTTGACCTAGAACTATGAAACTTAAACAGAATTTAGATCACCATAATGTGGTTGTGTACACACAATTTCGTTCGGATTTATATGTAAATTAAGAGTTATTGCCCTTTAATTGTATAAAAATCCACATATTTGTACATGACAAACTTACCATTTGGTAGAATTTCATTAAATTTCTTTCATTCTTTTTCATGAAAATTTATTGTAAACATGTGAAGTTGTGTACCCACGCCTAGTCACCCCCTTACCTTGATTACATCCCTCCCTATTCCCCCATTCCCCCAACCCCCGCCCCCCCCCCCCCCCCCCCCCCCCCCCCACAAAAAAAAAAATTCCTTATTTAAATTTTTTTAAACAAACTTCATATACATGTTCACCACTATGAGGTTATGGGGCCCATCAAGTTTCAGACAGATGGCCCAAGTCACGCTAGAGTTATGGCCCTTAGAAGTTTCCAGTCTTAACTATATACTGGGTACTATAGATCTATAGATATGGCAATTTCTGCATCATAACTTTTGATATATTTGACCTTGAACTATGAAACTTTAATAGAATTTAGAGCACTATAATGTGGTTGTGCACACACAGTTTCGAACGGGTTTCTTTTGTAACTTTAGAGTTTTTGCCCTTTAATTTTCTAAAAATCCACATATTTGTACATAACAAATTTACCATTTGGCAGAATTTCCACACCTGGTCACCCACCTCCCACTTGCCTTGGTCACATCCCATCCACCTCCCAACTCCCCCCCCCCCCCCCCCCCCCCCCCCCAACTTCACCCTTTTACCCTTTTTTTTTTTCATTTTTAATTTTCCATCAATATTTATAATCAACATGTGAAATTTTGTTTCCTCTCCCGTTCCCCCGCACCCCCCACCCACTAAAAAAATAAATATATTAAGTTGTGACTGCACAAACCTTGTCCTCAGCCATGTTCAAAATATCTTACCTGTGTTCTCTTAAGAACATCTGTTCTTTTAAGTTCAAATGTACATGTTAAACAGCAACAGCTGGTGCCAAACCACTCAAAGACAATATTTCTTTAGTTCCAGTTAAACTTCAAGCTCACATTTCAGTTAACTGCATTTAATTTTAAAAGCTAAGCTTACTACAGTAAGCATATCCCATTCAAAATAAATTCTTTAGTCAGGATCAAAATATCATATGTTTATTATGTACTCTTTTATTAAACATTTGTTTTCTGTTAAATTGATTTTGACTAATGAAATTATTTGCTTCTTATTAACATCCTTAACTTTTTGCCGGATATATTTTTTTGCCATTCCTGACACCACAAACCCTTTCGACGGAGGATACCAATTCATCGAATTTACTTGTTGATTAAGAATTAGCTCCAGTTATAAAATCCAGAATGGGGTATCTTGCTGTCATCCAGAATGGGGTACATGTATCTTGCTGTCAATCTTTAAATTATTTTCCTTTTATACTTTGGCAGTTATGTACAAAGTGGGATTGGAATGCAGCATTTTAGCTTGCCTAAGGCAAAGAATAGGTAGAGCTATTAGACTAAATTTGTGTGTCGTCGTCGATTTAGTTCAGTTTTTGTATGTAAGCTTGTGACAGTAACCACTTGTGGGAATGGATTGAACTTCATTGTTTTTTTCTGACCATGCAATTTGGGGCAGAAATTGGGCCCCAATCCCAATGGCAAATACTACATTTTTTTCTAAATTTCAAAGCAAAAATTCCCCAAGTTAAATTGTCTTTTTTTTCAACTTTTTCAATCAAGACTGAAACCTTAAACATTTGAAACACAAGACAACTTAATTATAATAGTAATGATAAATTATGGCAATTTTTCTTAAATGTGACATTTTAAGACAATTCCCAATTTAGGCATTTTACGACACGTTTTTCCCAATCGTAAAGGCCCAGGCTCCATTCCCAAATTAGTGGGGGAAAAAACTGAATTTTCACATACTTATTAACTATGATAAACTGACTTACAATGTACAGGTTCCATAACTCTAGTTTTGCATTTTTACAAAATCATGTCCCCTTTTTCTACTTTTATATTCATTCAATTGACAAGACTGTTAAGTAGTGAGTGTTGCTGTCCTCCGACAGCTCTTGATTTGTAGGATACATTATTTTGTTAGCTCGACTTTTCAAAGAATAGTCTAGCTATTCTACCAGAGGAGCAAGTGTTGGACAGTAAATGTAAACATATAATTAAAGTAAAATAAAGAATATAGAAAAAATATATGTTTGTCTTTCCATTTTCTTTCCATTTAATAGTTGCAATATCAATTTACTAAGTTTCCCGTGGGAACAATCTATAATTTTGCCTCTTTTGGGTTGGGACTTTTAGTTTTGGGCAATAATCTTCTTTAAACAAGTTAACAGTAAGATAAAATATTTCTAATATTGTAATTTTTTATTCTGTAATAATTATATGAAATTTTATTTCCAGGGAAAAACAGGGAAGTGTGTGCCATTTGAGAGTTGCAACTTGTATTCAGAAAACCATGAGACCTATACTTAGCTGGGTCAAGAGAAAGCAGATATAATGTGTCAATGATATTACATTTTACAAGGTAATTGCACAGCAGTGTCCAGAATGATACAGACACACAATACAGACAATAGTGACAATGATAAGGTAAAGTAAACTTACAACATTTAAGACAATTCTAAAACAGCAATGCAAAAAGCTGAGGCAGACAGTTTGGCAGACCCATGCAATTGTTGCATAGCGTGCAACCAACTTTTTTGACCAATCAGACCGAGTTATTTTTAGCTCACCTGTCACAAAGTGACAAGGTGAGCTTTTGTGATCACGCAGCGTCCGTCGTCCGTGCGTGCGTGCGTCCGTCCGTGCGTGCGTGCGTAAACTTTTGCTTGTGACCACTCTAGAGGTCACGTTTTTCATGGGATCTTTATGAAAATTGGTCAGAATGTTCCACTTGATGATATCTAGGTCAAGTTCGAAACTGGGTCACGTGCAGTCAAAAACTAGGTCATTAGGTCTAAAAATAGAAAAACCTTGTGACCTCTCTAGAGGCTATAAATTTCACAAGATCTTCATGAAAATTGGTCAGAATGTTCACCTTGATGATATCTAGGTCAAGTTCGAAACTGGGTCACGTGGGGTCAAAAACTAGGTCATTAGGTTTAAAAATAGAAAAACCTTGTGACCTCTCTAGAGGCCATATTTCTCAATGGATCTTCATGAAAATTGGTCAGAATGTTCACCTTGATGATATCTAGGTCAGGTTCGAAACTGGGTCACGTGGGGTTAAAAACTAGGTCAGTAGATCTAAAAATAGAAAAACCTTGTGACCTCTCTAGAGGCCATATTTTTCATGAGATCTTCATGAATATTGGTCAGAATGTTCACCTTGATGATATCTAGGTCAAGTTCGAAACTGGGTTGTGTGGGGTCAAAAACTAGGTCAGTAGGTCTGAAAATAGAAAAACCTTGTGACCTCCCTAGAGGCCATATTTCTCAATGGATCTTCATGAAAATTGGTCAGAATGTTCATCTTGATGATATCTAGGTCAGGTTCGAAACTGAGTCACATGCGGTCAAAAACTAGGTCAGTAGGTCTAAAAATAGAAAAACCTTGTGACCTCTCTAGAGGCCATATTTTTCAATGGATCTTCATGAAAATTGGTCAGAATGTTAACCTTGATGATATCTAGGTCATGTTCGAAACTGGGTCACGTGGGGTTAAAAACTAGGTCAGTAGATCTAAAAATGGAAAAACCTTTTGACCTCTCTAGAGGCCATATTTTACATGAGATCTTCATGAATATTGGTCAGAATGTTCACCTTGATGATATCTAGGTCAAGTTCGAAACTGGGTCACGTGGGGTCAAAAACTAGGTCAGTAGGTCTAAAAATAGAAAAACTTTGTGACCTCTCTAGAGGCCATATTTCTCAATGGATCTTCATGAAAATTGGTGAGAGTGTTCAGTTTGATGATATCTAGATCAGGTTCGAAATTGGGTCATGTGCGGTCAAAAACTAGGTCAGTAGGTCAAAAAATAGAAAAACCTTGTGACCTCTCTAGAGGCCATATTTTTCACGGGACCTTCATGAAAATTGGTGAGAATGTTCACCATGATGATATCTAGGTCAAGTTTATAAGTGGGTCACGTGCCTTCAAAAACTAGGTCATTAGGTCAAATAATAGAAAAACCTTGTGACCTCTCTAGAGGCCATATTTTTCAATGAATCTTCATGAAAATTGGTCAGAATTTTTTATCTTGATGATATCTAGGTCAGGTGCTCAAAAACTAGGTCACTTTGTCAAATAATAGAAATAACGACGTCATACTCAGTTCAACACTGGGTCATATGGGGATAGGTGAGCGATTCAGGACCATCATGGTCCTCTTGTTAAAAAAATGTGGCTTATTCCTGAAGACCAATGTGACTAGCAATAACTTCCGAAGAACAGCTCTGCGTGCTGAAGAGTGTCGACACGACTGACTCTGCAATTCTGATTGGTAAAAGGTAGATTTCACACTATATCAGATAGAGTCCATGAAGAGAATTCTTCGCAAAAAAAAGAAACCTCGTCACACTGCTATGCTCCATTTCCCTCTCTATTGGTTTCTTTTTCACGGTCGAGAATTCGCTTGATAAACTCTTATCTATTAAACATAGAGCTTAGGTAAACCGAGATTATGCAGAGAACAAAGGCAGACATTTTCTGCAAAAAGCTGTGGCAGACAGAGTTTCAGCAAAGAGTCATCATAAGCAGAGGTTAAGACAAAGAGCTGAGGTATACTGTGTGGTAGTAAAGACCAAAACAAAGAGCTGTGGCAGGTAAGAGTCATTCAGGTAATGGTAAGTTAGCATGTTCCATCAAATTTTACATTGTTTTAGAAGTGATAGCTTGTTGTTGTGCTACAATCATGAATTCATTTTATATTCTTTTTCACACGGACAGCAGTTATTAAAAAATCAGATGATTTATTTTAAATAATTCAGTCATCCAGTTGTTGATTAGAAAAATTAGATTACCATTTATGAAAGGATGTACATTGTCTATATACTGTTATACCCACATCTTTTAAGGCCTAAAAAAATCTTTGTTTCCGGTAACATGCTCAAAATAATTAAGGTAGGTAGGTCGGAAAATTCTTTTTTTGGGTGATTTTTTTAGGAGCTTTTGTGACAATATCACTGTATAAAGACACCGTGTATTTCCAATTAAGAAAAAAAAACAGATTCCACTCATTGCATTTATTTTACATTGAATGATTTCTTGATATTAAACTTGGCCTAAAGGTAGCTTATAGAAAAACCAAGGTTGGCATACTATACAGGGTCATTAGGGTTACAGTCAGCATAACTTAATTAATCTGCCAATACTTAGAAAATTCCACTTTTGCACAACAATTAAAGAGCATTGGTCCATTGTACATTTTGTAATGTTGAACTGATGAATTACGGTACATATCATTAGTATTATTATACCAAATTTATATAGCACCCTTTTCATGATAAACACGTTCAAAGGCACTTTACATCTAGCAAACACAGTCGCACAGGGCGCGAAATTCATCCTCTACTAGTATAGACACAGAGCTTCTGACCACAGGGACAGAGTGAGATAAATTAAAGCCGCCAGAACAGATAGAGAGAAATCCTTTTTAGATACAGGCCTGTCCGGCTAACTTAGCCTAGCTCTTTGCAAATAGACAGTCTGGTTCTTTAACGTGCCAGGTGTATAGCACCGATACACGTGAAGCCTTCTTTCCTGGGAAGAACCAGTACTGTTCTTACTTTTTTGTGCCCAAAGAACTTTTGGGCAAGGGGCACTTAGAGTTGCCTTTGTCCGTATGTTTGTCCATCTGCATACACTGTAGGATAGTTATGTGGCTAGGAGAACAATAGATAACAGTAATTCTATTCATTCTATTTCTTTAATGTGGCTGAAATTTTATTATGTGACTAAAAAGAACAATAGAAAAAACAAAGGAGTAGCTACTGTGCTGTAAGAACAGACACAGATTTTCTTACGGTACAGTAGTTATGTGGCTACTCATTTGTTAGCTCAACTGAGCACAAAGTGCTCCTGGTGAGCTACTGTGATCACGCTGTGTCCATCGCCTGTCATGAGAACGTGCGTAAGTCTACCAAAATTGTTCAAATTATGCCCCAGGGGTTAAAAGAGGCCCTGCCCTGGGGTCACTTAGTTATTATGAGTTATATAGGAAAAAATACTTAAAAAATCATTTGATCCTATTTTCAAGACTGTTAAGTTATAATTACCTGATGACCCCAAGTAATATGATGTCACCTGACTGTGACCTTGACCTACTGACCTATTTTCTTGTTTTTTAAGATACACCTTGAAATTTTGATGACATACAGTTTTGCACACTAATCGTAAAACTGAATTTCATTGACCATGAATGTGACCTACTGACTTTCGTTATGTTTTATCATCAGTTTGACATTTGAAACATGTAGCTCATATTATTCAGGTGAGCGATCCAGGGTCATCATGACCCTCTTGTTTACAAAAGCATCTTCTAGATAAGCAGTTTATTTCATTGATTCCCAGTCTCTGTTCCAGCAATTTGAAACAATGCATAATATATTGTTGCATGTAATTAATTGACTGCTGCTCAATCTGTTGCATAAAAATGGTTGTATATGGCAGACACTACTGTTCTTTTAATAATATAAAAATGCATTATGTACTATTCAACTTGACAAATACAGTCTAACCTGTCTTAAGCAGCGAGCTTGTAAACATGTCTATACAACTGGATATCATCATCATCATCATCATCATAATAAAATTAAATATGAGATCACAAATAACGGAAATAAAAATGTTCATAGATTTAATCTGTACATGTATGTTACTAATGTTCCATATCATAATGTGTAACAAATCTCAGAATGCAATCTACAAGTCAACAAAATAATTCCTATGCTTAAGTGATCCACAGCATAATGTTAAGAGTACTTTTTCAGTCACATAAAAATTATCTCAGATTACAACAAAACAACTCTTGGTCTGTTATGCTTTGTAACAGTCTGAACACTGTGGTGTTTAATCTAACACTTCTTAAAGAAGTCACTAATTTTTGTCTGTTTTCCAGTTGTCTCTACTCTCAGCTGCATAAAGAAGTCCTCAAAGTCCATGACCTTATCAAGGAAGGGTGATTTCTGCACAAAGCATACAATCTGAATTTTTCAAGATACCGAGCAACATCACTAAAACTAACACTTTATTCAAGTGGGACATCATCTTGTTCCTGGTCACTTTCACATTCCTCAGGGGCACATGGACCTGAATCCCTGAAATTCTGGCAGGCTTGTCCCGATCCTGTAGGTTGTTATAGCATGTTGAAAACTGATTGGTCAGTTTCAAGTAGCTCCTTTGAATTCAAAACTGCAGAGTTCAGATGACAATTTCAGAACTGTAACAGGTAATCATTTTCATTGTCTAACTCAGTGTCACAAACTAGGTCACTGTCACTAACACTGTCACTAGCACCACTAACACTAGACTTGGTAAACCCACACTCAGCAAAACACTTCTGGATAGTGTCAGTCTTCACTTCCTGCCTTGCAGAGTTGATTCAGTAGATGGCTTGCAGCATGGTGATATTTCGCAGAATCTCTGGTCCAAGTTTTGTTGGTTCTCTATTTCTAGCAGGACATATTTGAGCTGACGCTGACAATACTTCAGCTTTACTGCTTGGATTATCCCGGCATCCATTGGCTGCAGTGCAGAGGTTGTGTGGGCTGGAAAAAACTTCCAACTTCACATTCTGAAAGATAAAGACGACAAGAAATTACTTTTCATGGACATTTTACTTGAAATAGTGCTGGTCTGTTAAGTGTTTTGTTTGTTTGTTTTGGGTTTAACGCCATTTTTAGCTCATCTGATTTTTTGAAAAAAAATGATGAGTTATTGTCATCACTTGAGCGGTTGTCGGCGTCGGCGTCTGCGTCGGCGTTGCCTGGTTAAGTTTTATGTTTAGGTCAGCTTTTCTCCTAAACTATCAAAGCTATTGCTTTGAAACTTGGAATACTTGTTCACCATCATAAGCTGACCCTGTATAGCAAGAAACATAACTCCATCTTGCTTTTTGCAAGATTTATGGCCCCTTTTGTACTTAGAAAATATCAGATTTCTTGGTTAAGTTTTATGTTTAGGTCAACTTTTCTCCTAAACTATCAAAGCTATTGCTTTGAAACTTGGAATACTTGTTCACCATCATAAGCAGACCCTGTACATCAAGAAACATAACTCCATCTTGCTTTTGCAAGATTTATTGCCCCTTTTGGACTTAGAAAATCAGTTTTCTTGGTTAAGTTTTATGTTTAGGTCAGCTTTTATCCTAAACTATCAAAGCTATTGCTTTAAAACTTGCAACACTTGTTCACCATCATAAGCTGCCCCTGTATAGCAAGAAACATAACTCCATCTTGCTTTTTGCAAGATTTATGGCCCCTTTTGTACTTAGAAAATATCAGATTTCTTGGTTAAGTTTTATGTTAGGTCAACTTTTTCTCTTAAACTATCAAAGCTATTACTTTGAAACTTGCAACACTTGTTCACCATCATAAGCTGACCCTGTACAGCAAGCAACATAACTCCATCCTGCTTTTTGCAATAATTATTGCCCCTTTTGGACTTAGAAAATCATTTTCTTGGTTGAGTATTATGTTTAAGTCAACTTTTCTCATAAACTATCAAAGCTATTGCTTTAAAACTTGCAACAGTTTTTCACCATCATAAGTGGACACTGTACATCAAGAAACATAACTCTATCCTGCTTTTTGCAAGAATGATGGCCCTTTTTAGACTTAGAAAATCATGGGTAGGACAATATTTCTATTACACAAAAAAATCAGATGAGCGTCAGCACCCGCAAGGCGGTGCTCTTGTACTTTTTATATGTTCGGATCACTCGAAACCAAGAATACCTCAAGCATTTTGTTCATCTGCTTGAGACTTGATGCGTGTTTTACTATAATTGATGATTTTTTAACAAGAACTAAAATTCACAGGAGCTTTTTTTAACTGCTCATATCAACTAAACTGATTTTTTTCTGCTCAAAAATCACTGATTAAAAACCCGCATCGTACAAAAAGATCTGATAGGCTTTTTGTAGGTATTGCCTTTTTATAAATGCACAAACAAGGTTATAGAAATGTCAGATTTCTCTGCTATTTAAACTATATGCTTTTAAGGTTTAAAGAGATATTTTATAAATACTTTTTCCTGGTCTTGAGCTATGAAAGTCCCATGAAAACCCGTATATATATTGAATGTTATAATTCTATTTGAATTTTACACAGCCGCTCTATGCCTGCAAGTACAAGGTATAACATGTATAGATTCCTGTTGTAATAGTTCTCCTTTTGAATTTATTTCTGACCTTTTCTTATTTTAACCTTTTTACTGACCTTGACCTCAGAGATAGTCACCAGTTTTTGTCAATTCTGAGTTTCAGTCTATTCACATGAAATATTGTATGCATACATGTACTGTGAAATCAGTAATATTCTTGGTGAATGTATCTTTTATGGTTTTCAGTATTGCACAAATCCATCAAACTAAATCCAATAGTTTAACAATTTTTAATTTGAATTTCACAAAGCCCTATTTCTATGAATGAGACATTTTTATGAAAAACAATGAAATCTTATACAAATAAGTTTAAATGATTTCACGGTGAAATCATGTATTTTTGTGAGGGACTAATTTTCATAGATTTCATTGTTTTGCAACACCATGAAATTTAATCCCTGTGAATAAACAAGTCATTTGATCTTCAAAGGATGACATGAACAAATTAAATTCATATCTCGATGAAATAGCTGTTTTTCCCCAAAGCATGAAAAGGTTATGCCAGTAAAATTAACTGATTTCACAGTACAGTCATGTCTTATTTATAGTCAAGATGTCAACCCTGCATTAGATCTTGATCAAACTTTACAGTATTGAAATGCTCTGAAAATTTAAATTCCATTTAACATTGATAAAATCTATTATGTAAGTAAATGTTGTTATTGTAAAAAAAATTCCATTATTAGCTCATCTGATTTTTTGAAAAAAAATGATGAGTTATTGTCATCACTTGAGCGGTTGTCGGCGTCGGCGTCGGCGTTGCCTGGTTAAGTTTTATGTTTAGGTCAGCTTTTCTCCTAAACTACAAAGCTATTGCTTTGAAACTTGGAATACTTGTTCACCATCATAAGCTGACCCTGCATAGCAAGAAACATAACTCCATCTTGCTTTTTGCAAGATTTATGGCCCCTTTTGTACTTAGAAAATATCAGATTTCTTGGTTAAGTTTTATGTTTAGGTCAACTTTTCTCCTAAACTATCAAAGCTATTGCTTTGAAACTTGGAATACTTGTTCACCTTTATAAGCAGACCATGTACATCAAGAAACATAACACCATCTTGCTTTTTGCAAGAATTATTGCCCCTTTTGGACTTAGAAAATCAGTTTTCTTGGTTAAGTTTTATGTTTAGGTCAGCTTTTATCCTAAACTATCAAAGCTTTTGCTTTAAAACTTGCAACACTTGTTCACCATCATAAGCTGACCCTGTACATCAAGAAACATAACTCCATCCTGCTTTTTGCAAGATTTATGGCCCCTTTTGGACTTAGAAAATATCAGATTTCTTGGTTAAGTTTTATGTTTAGGTGAACTTTTTCTCTTAAACTATCAAAGCTATTGCTTTGAAACTTGCAACACTTGTTCACCATCATAAGCTGACCCTGTACAGCAAGCAACGTAACTCCATCCTGCTTTTTGCAATAATTATTGCCCCTTTTGGACTTAGAAAATCATTTTCTTGGTTGAGTATTATGTTTAAGTATACTTTTCTCATAAACTATCAAAGCTATTGCTTTAAAACTTGCAACAGTTTTTCACCATCATAAGTGGACACTGTACATCAAGAAACATAACTCTATCCTGCTTTTTGCAAGAATGATGGCCCTTTTTAGACTTAGAAAATCATGGGTAGGACAATATTTCTATGATACAAAAAAAATCAGATGAGCGTCAGCACCCGCAAGGCGGTGCTCTTGTTCAACAGTATTTCAGTCATGTAATGGCGGGCAGTTGACCTAATTTCTGTACCAGTACAAACCTGTTCTCCGCAAGTAACTGCCAACTTCCCCACATGAATCAGAGGTGGAGGACTAATGATTTCAGACACATTGTCGTTTATCAAATAGTCACGGAGAACATACGCCCTGCCCGAGTAATATGTAATGTAACATAAAGCTTACCATTAACTTTACAAAACAAGAAAGTTAATTTTCTACAATTTGGAAAGTTTTCATTTAACAATATTGTTATGTTTCAAGAAACTGTCTAACCAGCCATTACTTCCCTTAAACTCACTGAAACCTAACTCCTTGGTAAATGTAATGGCTTTCTCCTGGATCATTGGATCATAAATGGGAATTTAAGTTGCATCAAGAAACCAGCGATACACTAGATCATTAATCTTGCCATACTCGTTTTCTCTCTTTGGACATTTTGCACTCGAGTTCCATTTGCCTCATACTCGTCTAAAATCTCGCGTTTCTGTTTCAATACATTTTGAACCTGGGTATGTCCTATATCCAGTTCACTGGCTACAACATGTGAACTTTTTCCTGATTCTAGTAACTTAAGACACTTAATAGGCTCCTCTAAAGTCATACATTTCCATTTAGTGTACATAAGTTCTATTTGAAGAATTCACATACGAGATATCACTACAAAAAACAGTTGCACTATGAAAGACTGATTAGTAATGAAAGTGGACAATGAAAATTGATATTTTATACAAATCCTTAATTAACTCAATTGACCCAATAATAATAACAAAATTTCAGTTTGCATACTTTACAATACTTTGTGCGAAGCACGTGGTAGTTTTGATCTTTTGTTTGGAAAAAAACGTAATGATAAACAGCCTTCATTAAACATCTTTAATCAATGAAGCCGATTTTGCACCTTTTCTACTAACAGTTTAAAACGCCAACAGAACAATAATGTAATTAATTGATCATTTAACATCAGTTAGTATTTAAATTTTTCAACGGGCGAGAAGTGAGCATGTTTTTGTAGACGTCAACAAACTTTTCATTGGTCAAAAATTGTGGTGAAGCAAAACTTAGCAATCACATGTTTCTCAAATCGGGTATCTTTGGCAATTTTCACCTAAAAATTGGTTTTGGATGAAACAATTTAGCCACTGAATGGGGTCAAATACGGCAGTAGGGAGGCAATTCCGGTAGCTGCTGACCACGCCTGGAAGTTGACCGCTGAATTAAGTGATGAAATAGAGTAAAATCTGCCGGGGGGCGTCACAAAAACACTGCTGAAGGGAGGTGGACGCTAATCAGAGGTGTCACCATTAGTACAGGTTAAACTGTATATCGATGGCTTGGTGAATTTTAAAAGAAAATACAGGAAAAGCAAAAACCTGTTTATCTTCTTAAGAAAAATGTTACATTCTTTACTTACAAAATTTAATATAAATGGATCCTTTTCTTACTACTTACCTTTTTTTAGCTCACCTGTCACAAAGTGACAAGGTGAGCTTTTGTGATCGCGCTGCGTCCGGCGTCCGTCCGTTCGTGCGTGCGTCCGTAAACTTTTGCTTGTGACCACTCTAGAGGTCACATTTTTCATGGGATCTTTATGAAAGTTGGTCAGAATGTTTACCTTGATGATATCTAGGTCAAGTTCGAAACTGGGTCACGTGCTATCAAAAACTAGGTCAGTAGGTCTAAAAATAGAAAAACCTTGTGACCTCTTTAGAGGCCATATATTTCACAAGATCTTCATGAAAATTGGTCAGAATGTTCACCTTGATGATATCTAGGTCAAGTTCGAAAGTGGGTCACGTGCCATCAAAAACTAGGTCAGTAGGTCAAATAATGAAAAAACCTTGTGACCTCTCTAGAGGCCATATTTTTCATGGGATCTGTATGAAAGTTGGTCTGAATGTTTATCTTGATAATATCTAGGTAAAGTTTGAAGCTTGGTCAACTGCGATCAAAAACTAGGTCAGTAGGTCTAAAAATAGAAAAACCTTGTGACCTCTCTAGTGGCCGTACTTTTCAATGGATCTTCATGAAAATTGGTCAGAATATTCAACTTGATGATATCTAGGTCAGCTTCAAAACTGGGTCACGTGCCATTAAAAACTAAGTCAGTAGGTCAAATAATAGAAAAACCTTGTGACCTCTCTAGAGGCCAGATTTTTCATGGGATCTGTATGAAAGTTGGTCTGAATGTTTATCTTGATGATATCTAGGTCAGATTCGAAACTGGGTCAACTGCAGTCAAAAACTAGGTCAGTAGGTCTGAAAATAGAAAAACCTTTTGACCTCTCTAGAGGCCATATTTTTCAATGGATCTTCATGAAAATTGGTCAGAATGGTTACCTTGATGATATCTAGGTCAAGTTCAAAACTGGGTCACGTGCCATCAAAAACTAGGTCAGTAGGTCAGATAATAAAAAAACCTTGTGACCTCTCTAGAGGCCATATTTTTCATGGGATCTGTATGAAAGTTGGTCTGAATATTCATCTTGATGATATCTAGGTCAAGTTCGAAACTGGGTCAACTGCGGTCAAAAACTAGGTCAGTAGGTCTAAAAATAGAAAAACCTTTTGACCACTTTAGAGGCCATATTTTTCAATGGGTCTTCATGAAAATTTGTCTGAATGTTCACCTTGATGATATCTAGATAAAATTTGAAACTGGTTCACGTGAGGTCAAAACTAGGTCAGTAGGTATAAAAATAGTAAAACCTTGTGACCTCTCTAGAGGCCATACTCTTCATGAGATCTTCATGAAAATTGGTGAGAATGTTCACCTTGATAATATCTAGGTCAAGTTCAAAACTGGGTCATGTGCCTTCAAAAACCAGGTCATTAGGTCAATAATAGAAAAACCTTGTGACCTCTCTAGAAGCCATATTTTTCAATGGATCTTTATGAAAATTGGGTCATGTGGAGAAGGTGAACGATTCAGGACCATCATGGTCCTCTTGTTTAACTTTTGTGAATATGTTATTTTTGTGATTTGGACTTACACTGCACCGATTTTTATGCCCCCGAAGGGAGGCATATAGTTTTTGAACCGTCTGTCGGTCTGTCCGCAATTTTCGTGTCCGGTCCATATCTTTGTCATCGATGGATGGATTTTCAAATAACTTGGCATGAATGTGTACCACAGTAAGACGACTTGCAGTGCGCAAGACCCAGGTCCGTAGCTCAAAGGTCAAGGTCACACTAAGACGTTAAAGGATAGTTCATTGATGGGCGTGTCCGGTCCATATCTTTGTCATCGATGGATGGATTTTCAAATAACTTGGCATGAATGTGTACCACAGTAAGACGACGTGCAGTGCGCAAGACCCAGGTCCATAGCTCAAAGGTCAAGGTCACACTTAGACGTTAAAGGATAGTGCATTGATGATCGTGTCCGGTCCATATCTTTGTCATCGATGGATGGATTTTCAAATAACTTGGCATGAATGTTTACCACAGTAAGACAACGTGTCCTGCATAAGACCCAGGTTCGTGGCTCAAAGGTCAAGGTCACACTTAGATGTTAAAGGATAGTGCATTGATGGGCGTGTCCGGTCCATATCTTTGTCATCGATGGATGGATTTTCAAATAACTTGGCAGGAATGTGTATCACAGTCAGACGACATGTCACACGCAAGACCCAGGTCCGTAGCTCAAAGGTCAAGGTCACACTTAGATGTTAAAGATCATTTTTCATGATAGTGCATTGATGGGCATGTCCGGTCCATATCTTTGTCATTCATGCATGAATTTTAAAATAACTATGCATGAATGTGTGACACAGTAAGACGATGTGTCGCGCGCAAGACCCAACTCTGTAGGTCAAAGGTCCTAAACTCTAACATCGGCCATAACTATTCATTCAAAGTGCCATCGGGGGCATGTGTCATCCTATGGAGACAGCTCTTGTTTGAAATTGTTCTGTAGCAGGTAAATGTTTGATGCAGATAGACTAACTAAACACAGCAGAAATGTTTAACAACTTCTTCTGATGAACCACTTAATGGATCTTCAACAAAGCATCCTTATGTGAAACCCTCTCTAATTTGTCCAAATAGATCAGCTAATTTTAAGCTAGAAAAAAAAACACTTTAAAACAACTTCTTCTCCTGAACCACTTGATGGATCTTCAAAAAACTTGGTCTGTAGCATTCTTGTAGAGTCCTCTTTCAAAATTGCTTATGTGGTTTTTCTTATGGTAGCTCCTTTTAGAGACCACTAGAGCTAAAATAGAAAAACCTCTTTGTGTGAAAAACTTGATGGATATTAACCAAACTTGGTCAGTAACATTCTTATTTACACCTTTCTCAAATTTGTTCAGATTGTAAGTTTAATCCCTTTCAGGGGTCACTGGAGCTAAAAATCAAATAAATCTTAAAATGACTTCTTCTAGCGAACCTCTCAGTGGATCTACCCCAAACTTGGTCTGTATATAGCATTATAGCCAGAATCTTTCTCTCTGTTTACTTTCTTAAAGTTATCTCCCTTAACCAATTTCAGGAACTGCCAGAATTTAAAGTAGAAACACCTTTAAACAACTTTTTTCTCATGAACCGCTTGATGGGTCTGCACCAAATGTATTCTGTAGCATCCTTGGTTGGGCCTAATCTAAAGTATGTTGCTTCTCAATTGATCTAAAATAAATTTTTGTATAAACTTAAGTATGTTCATACAGTTACACATTATAGATTTTAGAGCAGTCACAGGAAAAATAGAAGAAGAAAAAACAATAAGTCTAGATTGACGTTGTAAACTACCACTTCTTGCATTAAGACTTAAAATAATCCTTATGTAAGGGATATGTTAAGTTAAAAAAAGAAGGGGTTTTAATATATTCATTTTAAGAACAACTTGTACTGTTTCAATTCTTCCGCCGGTCTTTAACTTTGTGTCTGTCTGGCTCGAATACCATTTCTGAAACTCAGATTTTAAGGCACGTTTGAAATCATTGTTGCCCAAAATGTCCAATAAAAGGTTGAAGTTCTCTAATGCAAGAAGCTGGAACAAACTTGAATTTTATGTTTGAGTCTGACAGCATCCTTTCTGTGAGCAGCAAATACATCAAATATGCAAAGTGCTGTCTGGTTTTTTAAGACTGATACAGCTGAAGTGTATCAATGATTAAAAAGCAGGGGAAAAGGTCTAATTTTAGGCGACTGGCAACAAATCACAAACAGATTAATGACGTAATTTTGCACATATTATGTGACACAACTTGTACTAATTATGTACAATTATGTACCTATGACTGATTCGTGACATTGTCCCGATTCGTCCGTGTTTTAGACGAGTTAAAACTCTTGTAGTAGCCTCCCTTGAGAGGATATTTTGTTGTGTACAAATTAATGATTTTATGCCTGTTTTGTCGCGAATTCAAAATTGCGTGAATATATCTACAATGCCAAAAATGGACCGTTCCATGAAAATTTGTCTCCACGAATTCATATACACTTACAGTACCTTATCTCTGCATTCTGTGGGCAGTTTTGGCCACGCCATGCTTTAAAGGTAGTCAGTCACTTTTCTGCAACATTTTATGACACTTTTCAGTTTTCATGTATTTTGTTAGAGATTTATAAAAGGAACAAAGACCCATTACATAGACTTAGATCCCTATTTATAACTTTTTTAGCTGGACTTTTTGAAGAAAAAGTACAGGTATTGCACCCACCCCAGCATCGATAAAGTTATTGATAAAGTCAAATATCTCTGTTACTATCAAAGCTATTGACTTGAAACTTAAAACTATTATTGTTTACTATCAAAGTCTACACCAGGAGAAATAATCCCCATAACTCTGATTTGAATTTTTTTTATTTTGAGTTATGCCCCTTTTTAACTTAGAATTTTTTGGTTTAAGTTTTTGATAAAGTCAAACATCTCTGTTACTATTAAAACTTTTGACTTGAAACTTGAAATAGTTATTTACTATCAAAGTCTACACCAAGAGAAACAATCTCCATATCTCTAATATGAATTTTGACAGAATTATGCCCCTTTTTAGCTCAACTGTCACATAGTGACAGGGTGAGCTTTTGTGATCGCTCTCCATCAGTCCATCCACATTTTCCTTGTGAACACGATAGGGACCACATTTTTTATTTGATTTTAATCAAACTTGCACACAACTTGTACTGGCATAATAGCTCGGTTCCTTTCAAAAACTGGCCAGATCCCATCATGGGTTCCTTAAAGGGCCAAAATTTTCCATTTTTGGCTTGTGAACATGATAGAGACAACATTTTGCAATCAACTTTAATCAAACTTGCACACAATTTGTATGGGCATAATATTTCGGTTCCTTTCGAAAACTGGCAAGATCCCTTCATCGATTGCAGAGTTATGGCCCCTTAAAGGCCAAAACTTGCTATTTTTGGCTTATGAACATGATAGAGACAACATTTTGCAATCAACTTTAATCAAACTTGCACACAACTTGTATTGGCATAATATCTTGTCTCCTTTCAAAAACTGGCCAGATCCCTTCATGGGTTCCAGAGTTATCACCCCTTAAAGGCCAAAATTTGCTATTTTTGGCTTGTGAACATGATAGAGACAACATTTTGCAATCAACTTTAATCAGACTTGCACACAACTTGTATTGGCATAATATCTTGTCTCCTTTCGAAAACTGGCCAGATCCCTTCATGGGTTCCAGAGTTATCACCCCTTGAAGAACCAAAATTTGCTATTTTGGCTTTTGCAGCCAGATACAGACTTCATTTATGGTTTGATTTGATACAAAGTTGCAAAATATCTTCAACAAGAATAAATCTTGGATTCCATGATGAATCTAATAGATCCAATCATTGATTCCGGAGTTACGGTCCCTGATTGATTCCTGAAAGAGCCGAAATTTGTTAATTTTTACCTTGTGAACACGATAAAGTGACATTTTATATTTGATTTTAACCACACTTACACACAACTTAAGTCACAATAAGCTCTTGGTTCCTTTGGAAAACCGGCTAGATTCCATTATGGGTTCTAGAGTTACTGCCCCAAATTTTCTATTTTGGCACTTTCAGCCATAAAGAGGTTTCATTTATGCTTTGATTTGATACAAAATTGCACAGAATGATCAACTTGATGATCTCTAGGCTTGGATCGAAACAGGGTCATGTTGGGTCATAAACTAGGTCAAAATAAAAGTTTAAAAAAAAACTTGTTTACAACCTAGAGGCCACATTTAGACCCTATCTTCATGAAACTTGGTCAGAATGTTTATCTTGAGGGTTCCTAGGCAAATTTTTTGGGAAACTAGGGTTTTGGGTCAAAAACTGGGTCCCCCTTTTTAAATAAAAGAAAATCTTTTAAACCACTAAGATCCCAAATTTTTTTTGGTCCATCTTAAAAAAATTGGTCAGAATATTTGCTTCCATGAATCACTAGGTTAAAACAGTTTAAAATGTTGCCAGGGACAACCTGGGCCATCTTGGCCCTTTGTTAATGATTCTGTTCTACCAAAGCTTAAAACAGTTATTACTATAAATGTCTCTCGGGTGAAAAAAACCCCCATAGCTCTGATTTAATTTTGACAGATTTATCCCCTTTTTTAAATTTAGAATTTTTTTATTAATTTTTAAAAAAGGTTATGGCGAACTCAAATTCAGAGTCATCCCTTTGAAAAAAGTCGTGGGCTTCTACAGACACTTTTTTATAAAATTTAAAATAACCTCTCTTAATATAAAATTTTTTTAAAAAGGTCCATCCTTTTGAATTCAAAAAACTATGGTTTTTTTAGATAAATTTTGATAAATTTGAGATATTCAATACTAAATAAAAGGGGCAAGTTTTAAAACAGCGTGTGTTTTGGAATTCTCTTTTTTAAAGTCCCCGGATCTTTTGGGCAACCAGATAGACAAAGGGAACTAAAAAAAATTTTAAAAAACTTGTTTATTTTCTTACAAATTTTGGCAAAATGTACTCCAATAAATTTTTTTTGAAAATTTTTAGTACAATGTGTTAATTTGTTTTTTTCCTAAGCAAAATATGTTTTTTTTTAATTTATATTCTGCAAAAAAAGCACTTTTTTTTGGGCAACCCCACGGGCACCGCCCTTTAAAGAAAATGACTCTTACATGCAACCCCCTCCCCCTAGGTATTTTATAAGAACCAGGGTCATAAGGGGAAAAAAATACATTTAACACTTTCCAAATTTAAATCGCACTTTTCTCGTTTTAAAACTGCAGTTTGTTTAATTATTAAAAATATGGAATTGAAAAATGATAATTTTTCATTTGTCCCGGGTTCCATCTCTTCAGTTTTCTTATCTAAGGAACTTTTTTTTTTTTTTCTTTTAAAACGTTGAAAAAAAAAATTTTGATGAATTTCCCTTTTTGAAGTTTGGTCAGATTAAAAAACTTTTCTGATTTTTTTGTGTGAAATTTAAAGTCAGTCTCATGTGTTATGCAGCAAAAAAACGTGCAATTGAAATAAAATAAAAAAACCAAAATGTATCCCAAAATGTATTATTCAAATTAAAAACATTTTAAGATAAAATTTCTTTCATCATTTTGAGTTTTTTTGTAACTGTGAATATTTTGCATTCTTTTTGGTTTTTTTTACATTCCCCTAACATGGCACATGCTGTGACCTCTAACCGGATGTTATTGGAAAGTTCATGCAAGTTTTTTCTGTAAATTTTTGAGGGGCCATGGAATGTAAGTTTTTTTACAGTTTTTAAATATGAGAAGTGGCTTGAAATGGGTCATGTTTTTTCCCGTTTATAACCGTGGAGAGTACCCCCCATGAGTTTTTTGATAAAAGCTTTGGTCTGAAATCATTCGCCTCCACCTTGAAATTCAGGAGGAAGTTGGCATTCTTGCAAAAAAACGGGTTTTGTATTTTTTTCGAATCCGGGAAAAACACTTGAAGGGTTAACTGCGTCCCCCTCCCCCCCCCCCCCTTTACATAACTAAAATTTGTTAAAAAACCCAAACAAACAAAAAAAACCTAGGGGTAGGGTAAACATGTACGGGGCATTTTTTTCGGGTTTTGGTGCCGGGGGGGCAACCATGATAGGAAAAGGAATTTTAAAATATTTCTTAGTGAAAATCTGATGTCTTTAAACTGGGGAAAAAAGTAAGTGTGAAATTGGCATTTTAAATTAATTTTTTTGAAACAACCCATGACGGGATCAAACTCTATTAATTCCCCCCAAATTAAAACAATTTATTTTTTTTTCTGATCACCCGTCAAAATTACCCCTCCTCAATGAGGTTTACCTATGAAACAGAAGATAAAAATTTTTGTTTTTTTTTGTTGTGAAAAATTTAAAAATATCATATTTATCCCCCCTCAAAAAAAGGGGGAAATTTGTTCTGGATGCAGTTTTGGTCTGTAGCCCAAACCGTTTTGGTAAACTCAAAAAAAGTCTAGGCCTAGGATCATAAGTTGATAGGAATTGGTCTAATCGCGATCCCCATTTGATTTTGAGATTAATAGGTAAAGGAAAAGGCACAGTGACCCTGGAACATTTTAAAACCTTTTCCCAGAGATAACTCAAGTTTGTTTAGGCCTGGACTAAAAGTTTTCGGGGGGTTGGAAAAAGGGCAGCAGAGACCTCATTTTTTTTGAGGGTAGTATGTCAAAGTCAAGGTCCAGTGCCCCCTTTTCAACCAAACCTTTTCCCTGAAAGAAAAGGGTTTTGGGCCTAGGATC